>NW_025953983.1:0-162985 GCF_022497035.1 Daldinia vernicosa | reverse complement strand
AATTATATAATACGTAATAATTTATTAATATTTATAATATAATTTTTATAAATTTAATTTAAATAAATAATTATATATATATTTATATTAATATTTATTAAAAATTTCTTAATAATTTTATTATTATTTTTATCGATTATAAATTATATAATATAAATATTATTATTAATTTATTTTATATTTTTTTAAATTTATTAAATATTTTATTATTTATTTAAATAAGTTTAAAAATAAAAAATAAAACAATTTTATTTTTATTTTTATATTTTACGTAATTATTATTTTAATCGTTTAATATTATTTTAAATTATATTAATTTTATTTTTTCTTTTTAAAATATATATATAATATAATTTATATTTATTAAACAATATAAATTAAATTTATTATTTATTAATTAACTTTTATTATTAACATTAATAAATTTTTATTTAAATTAATTTATATTAAAAGTTTATTTTATAAATTTTTACGATAATAATAATAATATTATTATTAAAAGTATTATTAACGATAATTTTATTACCAATATTATTAAATTATTTTTAAATCCGTTAATTTAAATTTTTATATTTTTTATAAATTATTATATAATATTTATTACATTTATTAATATATTTATTTTATTATTAAATAATTTATTTTATTAAATTATTTATATTTTAATTATATTAATTATATTATATAATTTATTATTAATTTTATTTATTTTTTAATAAACGTTATTTATATTTAATTTATAATCGATTTAATTATTTATTTAAAAATTATTACTTTTAACATTTTATTTATTATTAAATTTTTTAAGATTTAATATTATAATTATTTTAATTAATATATTAAAATATTACGTTATTTTATTTATTATTTTTATTATTAATAATTTATTTATAAAAATAATTATTTATATTTTTTAATATTTTAATATAAAAATTTATAATATATTATTATTATAATAATATATATCGGGATAAATTTTATAATATTAATTAATTTATTAAATAAAAAGAAAGGAATTTATTTAAGAAATTATTTATAATTTTATATACATTCTTTACTTGTGGACCTATGGGTCTTTACGAATAGTGGTCCGTGCCCAGTGGTGACGGATCCACAAGCCTAGAGCTTGCCAGGTATGTATTGGCCTTGTATGAGTCTTGCGTAACCATTGCTGCTGGAATGCACGCATATACATGTGCAGTACAAGATTGGCTGCGTAATGCGGGTAATCTATCGGTAAGTGCCGCATCTCCCCACGACGCCTAAGTTGAATGCCGATAATCTGATTGGCCAGTAACGTGCCTCTCTGCGCAAATCTTTGATGTATCGAGGTACCTAATCTCCGACATACCCGAGCTCAATATATTTATTGCTTTCATGGTCCTGGATTCTTATGTTAGTTATGAGGTCGCAAAGTGAGTTTTACGCGGTGGTTTTACACTCGCAACTCTTTTTATAGATTCCTAAGAAGGCTTTGATAATTATCTTAAACGCCAATACGGCTTTGTCACACCAGATTTGTGTATTACGATAAATAGGCGCTATTCATATAACAAGGAACAATCTCCAAAACTATTAGCTTCCCCTAGTTAAAAGGAATAAAACTCCCACTCGCGATATTCCTCCAAAAGCACACAAGTACAACGCTCCAAGGTATTATCATCGCTTATATTTAAGGTAACCAAATTCCAAACCAATGTACAAAAATTTATCGCATATACATCCTCCCTACGGAGCTTCGTTTCTCTTCATATCTAGGCAGATGCACATTGCGACAACGATAGCCATGTCGACGTTCGGCGCGATAGTGACGTTATAAGTCTGTTGATCGGCCAGGAACTCCCGCGCATTCCAGCGATCACGGTAAACGGACGCGACGGTTTGGCCGGTGGCCTCATCCGTGATATCGGCCGTCGTATCAGTCCAGTCGCCCTTCATCACTAGTTCTTCCTGCTGACCAGACGCAGAAGTGAATGTACCAATAAACTTAGAACCGGCCACTATAATTTCTCGTGTTAGTCGCCCAATGTCATCCTATGTAGTACTAGACAGGGATGGCGTCAGAAAGGCAAACTTACACCTAAATTTACTCTTCACTTCGAAGATCTCCTCGCCATTAGAATTCTCGGCGTAGTAGGTCGTGTGTATGCTCAAGTGCCTCTTGCGGATGCTGAACAGAAAGTTGCCGCTTATGTCTGTGACATTCATGCGGCTGGACAACGAAAGGGATTCGCCATTTACTTTGAAGATGGGCTGACCGTTAGGGAGGCTGATGTCGAAGCTATTCCCCGACAGCGACAGGCATTTTTCTTTCAGAACTAAGGTTTCGGATTGCCTTGCAAAAAATTGCGGAAATATGCCTGTCTGTCGAGGAAAGGGAGGTAGTTGCGGTGGGTTTCCCATTCTAAGTTTGGTTGGAAAGTTGATGATGAAGTTCGAGTTGATGGGATTGGAATAGACTGGCTAGGCCCGGATCGAGAACAAAGAAGATGAATCTAAGAAGGGTTGGAATTTTAGACTATTATCATAAAATACGTCCATTGGAGGTATACAAGCTTTTATATCCTTAGTAAGGTGGCAGGACAGCTAATAATTTCTTGACTTCTAATACGCCGTATAAGTCCTAGACGATGATCCATGGTCAATCGCCTATTATGTATGATAGTTATGAGCTATGTACCTACGTCAATCCACCAATTGGTAGTTTGAATTAGTACCACAGCCCTTGTCGATCCGCTGCACAGCTGGGCTGCCTGCTAAGCTGTCCCACTTTCATAGAAACGCATCTGAGCTCAGCAAGGCGGTTGGGATCAACGTGCTAATGATCTTTTTTCCGCTAGAAATTTCCTTATTAGGTAGCTCTCTATGGCGCCTTGCATGTGTAGCTAGCTCTGGGTAGTACTATAGCTGTAAATTTCGTATTTATATTCGTACTGGTATACTGGTTAAAGTACCATACCCGCCAAGGACAAGATCTCGGTTTAATCAAGTTATAGTGGGTGTATTGTACGACGGTATACGTCAATATTATGCGTATCTTATGCATAAATTCATTTGGAATTCAGTGTCACTAAATGAGGGCTCCAATGTCATTAAATCACCACCCCAGGGCTGATTAATGTCGGGTAAGAGATCAGCATAGAACATATCAAATCCTTCTCCGAATAAATCATCCGTAAAGGGGGGTTTCGGCCCAGACGTGTTATCACCCGGCTGATTGGGTTCGTCAGAGGTCCTGTGAAGACATCCTGCTTTGAGCAAAGAGAAGGATTTACTTACGGAGAGATCTGACCAATCAAGGCTCTGATCGCCGTTGAAAGGAATCCCAATGGATATTACCTAACCTGTAACTAACGTCTCCAAGACGTTGGCATCCAGTGGTAACTTTGTGCCCCTCACTCACATCCCAGTTATACGCGGCCATGAAACAAACAAGTCGAAAGGCCCTTCCGAGCTTGAGCTTGAGCCACGGCATTGGATCCTCCAGGAGCCGTAGAGCTATTATCGCGGCTGTTTTATTCTTCAATGCGGCATGTCTATTACGCCTATGGACATTCCAAAGCTTGAAATCCGGACCGGATATAGCTCAGGTGCAAAGATGCGCCATCGATAATCTCCAAGCCGACTTATCTTTTCTCGACGGAGCATCCCCAATCAGCAAACTCGAGTTCATAGAAAGACGAGATCGTCTCGCACGAGCTCTAGTCGCATCTAATGTCGGTGCTTTTGTTCTCGAGCCAGGTTATACTTTCCAGTGAGACTTTGCGAATCCTAAAAAGACATCTTACCCACAGTTACCTATTCACATGTTTTAACCCGACCTAGCATTAACGGCCTACTAGATACTATGGGAACACTTCACAGGGCGATTGGGAGCCCTGGGAGCCCGAAGAAAGGCCGTTCTTGATGATAATCTTACCCGTAAGCTCCGAGTCCGGGGCCGTTTCTGCCAAGACGGCTTTTCTAGCTCCACATTTTGAGGAAGGCCGAGTCCGCATGCTCGGGATACCCTCCCGAGAGCCTGAATTGGACATCGTAATTTGGGAGGAACACTGGGATCCTTACGGTACTCTTCGGCAGTCTCACTTATTTGCTGATACTGGCATGCATGGGCATGGGAGGAAACCTAGACTCATGATAGATGAGGAGTTGCGGGATTTTATTGCTCGCGGACTTGCAAATGCTGGATTCGAGACGTTCGGATTGAGCGCAGAAGTCGAATTGGTGAGGCAGCTAAAAAGCCCCGCCGAAGTAGAATTGCTTCGCGCTGTTAACACCGGGACTGTGACGGCCGTAAGGGCGATGCGTCCATGCCTCGTGGCGGGTTTGACTGAAGACGAAGTGCGAAATATTCTTGATGCAGCGCTGCTCTCGGTGGGTTTTACTCTTTTCTTCAACATAGTTCTCTTCGAGGAAGATGGAGCCTTGCCTCACGGCGGCTTTGTCGTTGGCAAAAAGAAATTAAACTATGAGACAATGGTCGTGATCGATGTCGGGTAAGCACACCGCACTTGAAAAATTCTTGACGTACCCTCTAAACTACTTCTAGGGCCCATTACTTGGGATACTCTTCCGATATTTGCCGCAGCTTTTTCATAGACTCGACGACGGAGAGGGGCAAAACATACTCCAGTTTAATTGCATCTCTTTTTATGACGCCGGACCTGCTGCCCAGGTCCATCCAAGTCCCTAGAGGAGACTCTAAGCTGCATGCAGAAAAGTTGAAAGTATGGGATATTGTACTGGAGGCCCAGACGGCTGCAGCTAAGGAGTTCAAAGCGAATAGTACCGCAGCGAGTGTCGACCTTGCTGCCCGTAAGATTATTGAAAAAGCAGGATACGGTCGTGCCTTTACGCACCGACTTGGTCACGGAATTGGGATCAAGGGTATGTACTTCTCAAATTTACTCCATCTGACAGTTCAGAGTTTTAATATCATTCACTTGATTCTCCCTAGCCCACGAGTCACCATACTTGAATAAGTGGAATACAAGAAGTATCCTCCAACCTGGGATGACTTTTACAAACGAACCTGGGATATATCTGGAAGGTAAATTTGGTGTTCGTCACGAAGATATATATCTTGTAAAAGAAGATGATGATGCCGAGCTATTAACGGGGCGAAGAGCTATGGGTCCCTATGACCCTTGAGAAGCATGATATGGTGAAGGCCCTTAAATCCGGAGTTTTGCTTGTTACAAACAGGACTAGGTATCATTGATCTCATTACTGGAGAGTTCTAACCCCCTTCCGGGCTTGGCCACATTATTGCCTGAGAAAAGTGCCCAGCAGAGGCAGAAACTCATTCACAGGCCCGATAGATGAGGAATTATTGAGTCGGTCGAGAAAAACATTCATTGTATTCATGCGTCATCTGAATTACCTCAAGTACCTAACCTAGGTAGGTACCTCTCACATGGGTTACCTACTTCACAAATTTGACAGAATTAAACCGGCGTGATTATATTTCTCTGCGATTGGAGCTCTTCCGACTATTTCTAGTGATGTTTTCAACCTCTGTGAATAGGAAAGCCTTAAAGTTAATAGGATGATATTGAAACAAACACTCATGGTGGAGTGTGTATATTCACTACCAGCCATATATGGTTACCTAAGTACTAGATCTAACTCATTGCCTATCCATTCACAATAAACTTCTCAGCTTATGACTGCGATGGGAAGACCCTTAAAGCCATCAGCGTGAATTCAATTCATTGACCAGCTCTGGAAATGATATCTATATAAAGCCAGCCCCGAAGGCCTCCCATTTTCTGTTCCGTTTCCTTCAGCAGTAAATCAATCATCTTACAGAACAACACAACTCTTCATTGCCATACCTATATCATCTTACAGAACAACACAACTCTTCATTGACATACCTATATCACACAGCAGAAATGTCGCAGGGGCCGCGGGTTTCGATGGTAGAACTTGGTCTTAAATACATGCAGGAATGCAATCGAATCGAGCCCTGGGCTCGCAGAATTGACGTCGAGCATGAGCAACTCTCCGATAAAAAAAAAGAGGCGATCGACAAGGCCCTCGAGTTGATTTATGAAGCGGGCAGCTCAGTCCGTATAGCAGCTCTCCAGGCCCCCGATAATGCTACCCTCACCGGCGGTCAAGCGAGGTTGGACGAGATTGAAAATCTTTTGAGAGCCGTGCTGCAGAGAAACGATGTCTTGAACGCACAAGGGCGGAACTAATAGGGGTTGAGGAATAGTTGGCCCTTAGCGGCATGGGGCAGTGGCTGGATTATTTAGTCACCTTGTAGGTCGTCTGGGTCTACGCCTTGAGGGTTGCAGTGGATTTCCTGTTGTTCGAGGGTGCAGTATGCATCATTCCTGTCTAGCCATCCCAGACTGAGAGAAGCTTTGATTACCTTCATACCTCCTATGTTAGGTAGCATGCATAAGTAGCCTCGACAACTTTATAGCTTTATGCCGTACTCGTTGATTTTATTAATATTATTTATCTTTGCCAACAATCTTTTCAATCCAGGCTCTAAAGTCTTGTATATGCCCGTATCTCGACTCGCCGACACTGCATAAGCTACCTAAGGTATATGCTAACAACACAATCAATTTGGTAGATCATCAGGAACTTCATCAAACGTATTACCCCTTTGACACACTATTCGTCTGTATCGGTATCATCATCGCCACCTTCATGTATTTCGTCTTCACGTAGATTCTCACTTTCATCGCTTTTAACCTCCACAGAATTATCGTCATCATCACCTTCTTCTCCTTCCTCATCGTCCTTATCTTCATCTTCTTCATCGTCCTGTTCATCCTTCTCATCGTCGTTTGAGTAGTCTTCTACATCTTCCCCTATATTCTTAACCCTACCATCCTCTGTTTTCATTTTACGCCTCAATACCTTAGCGACTTCATCGCCACTCTCGGCTACATCAACCACACCGAGTCCACCAACCGAGTCGGGTACGGTGTATGAAATGTCTGCAAGGGCTTTGAGCTTGAATTCAGCAGGTGTATCAGTTACCATCAACTTGATAGTAATGTCCCGCCTATTTTTCATTGTCCGAACTAGCTTCTCGATTACCTTGTTTCCCCCATTTCCGTTTCCCGATAAATATGAGAGAGAATCAATCATGATAAAGACCGTATCATTTTCCGGCAGTGCGAATAGAAGCGAATTCAATGCTGAAAGCTCCTCCTTTAAACTTTTCCCGACTTTGGGCAAAGACTTCTGGCTCCGAAGTAGTGAAAGATCCACCGAGGGACGGTGATCAGATATGAATCGAATTAGTTGAATACTGAGGTCCCTTGCTAGGGCGACTGGACCTGACTTTTCATCTTCCAGAGGATGTTCATTGTTTCTATGCTTACAAAAAAATGCGAGCACTGGAAACTGGGTTGTGCTGATAAGTGCTGTTGCAAGCATTGCACTGCTGAAGGAAAGGGGGTTGTTCAGCGCAGCCGAAGGCGTCGGGAGGTTAACCTCGAAGATGCTCGATTGATCCTTTCCGAACCAGTCATCAAGTTCCTTTGATTCTAGAATTGATTGGCACATATTCTTCTCATCGGCATCGAGTAACCATATGTGTTCGAGGCAGTCCTTTATGTCTATCATTGGATCATTAGTGTGGGCCGCCAGCTTTTTGAACAATCTCAGCGCAATAAGTTTATTGCCCTGTTGGTATGAACGCATTCGTTCTGCTTGGAGAAGTTGTAGTTCGTTGAGATCAACTACCGTAGACATTGGTTAGTACTAGTACGTCTGAAATCAACACGAGTAGTGTGTGTAACTTACTCCCGCCAGTCTTGCCATTGAAAACCGGATTGCTTGTACAGAGCTGATATAGAGTGTTTTTAAAAAGTAATAGGAGTGTCTGATAATTGTTCTCTGATGTTTTGGCGACCATATTTTCTAGAAACCTCTGGCCATTTTCCACGACTGTCATAATATCTGCCCACAGTGTCCTTTGTCAGTTATATGTCTTTTATGTAGGTAATGGAAGATATTCGCATAATTACCTGTGCTTAGTTTCTCAAGGCCCTTCTCAACAAATGCTATGCCAAGCTTAAGATCACCGTTACCTCTTTCAATCCTACCTAGTCTTTCTTGGTCACAGATAGATACTTCGTTTTGGAAGCATTGTACTTCTCTTTCAAGGTTGGCCAAAGCGTCGGCTACGGTTAAATTATCTCCTTGATCACCCTTGACTTCATTCCCTTCCGTTGACCTCTTATTTCGATAGGGCAAAGACCGGAGATTCTGAGTTATCTTACCGGCCCTTTGAGTCAGTCGAACTATGATTGATCAGTAAACGACATCGTTTTGTCAACGAAACTTAATAGGTCAAACCTTTCCATGACCTAGTGATAGTGTCTACGATACGCTCCATAACCGTAAATACGGCAACCATGACGTTGTCTGCACATGAATGAAGTTGGTAAGAATATTGGTGTATTGCCGACAAGCGCTGGATGGTGTTCAGCTTCCCAGGAATCTCCGCTAAGAAATTTTGGATCTCTTCACGCTGTTCGGCATGCTTCTCGACAGCCTATAAGAGGAATATACCTTACAGGTAAGCATCATATGCAATAAATGTTTACGTAGGCCCATAGGAAATCATATCATACCGCAAGAATCAAGGCAAACCCTCCTGATAAGATTGAGCCGTATATATCGTCGGGGATCATATCAAGGATGCCTTCGAAAACATCCCTATTGTCTTCCAGTTTGTGGTAGCATCTCCGGATGAAGTTCTTGCACGATCTAGTTTTAGTGGAATTGTTGCGGCTTTCTCCAATCTTGTCGATAATTCCGAGTACGTATTCAAAGGTAAATTCGTGCGTTTCGCTAGGATCCTTTATGACAATGTTGAGCTCAGACTCTATTTTCCTATCTCTGAGGATAGAAACGAAATTTTTTAGGGTCCGAAGGAAGTTCCTTTTGCTTTCTAGAGATCTTTCATAATATTTCGATCGGCTATATTGAGGATTCTGTTAATAAGTAGAACCAGAACTCGGCAACAAAAGATGACTAAAAGGCTTACTCGAATATAACCCCCTTCGGAGCAAACCTGTCGATTTCAGGTATAAATTCCGAAGCATTTCGAGAATCTTTGAGCTCGTCGTAGGAATCCTCCGGCTGGAATAGTGCTTCTATACCTGGTTCTCTTTCTACAAACTCAGCAGCAGAGTTCGTGAGAATCTTTCGCCGAAAGACAACTGGATTCTGAGGCTCCATTACGCCAATGATTGAACTAAATACCTTCACAATTGGATTCTTGATGATGCGAAGGAGATAGGACGAGAAAAACGATAGAGCCGCATAGGGCCGATATAACAACCTAATGTCCTAAAGGAAACCCAATATTGAAGGGATAGATAGGCTTGGGTTTGTGATAGTTGCTTTCAGCTTAGATACCCCTTACCTTATCCAATACCTCTTATAATCTTATTGGTATCTACAAGGACGTAAGATAGGGAATTTAGAGTACATATGAGGTGGCGATCGTGTCAAGATTCTAGATGAGATATCAGCAACAAAGCATTTGTTTGGTATATGCGAGCCGTAAACTCGTTAGATTAGGTAGGTAGTTTAGGGTTCCTTGCGGAGCAACCAAATTGGTTCCATACCGTTTGGTTCCACCTTGTGACAGATCAGAACGGAAAGACTGGAAGCTGCAGCGTTGCAGTGCTACAATGGGACATAACATGTTTAACATTTGACTCCTCATGTAACGGGGTCTTAATTCTCATTGGGTTATTATAAAATGAGTGTATCAATAGTCAACGCCGTACAGCAGTTCGAAACGGCTATGGCTGCAGGCTACGGCCTGGTGCTTAGAACCCTCTTCAATCTCTATTATGCTTGGTACATGTCCTCGGCTCTGGTGTTACTGTTTCACTTGACACTCGAGGCTTATCCACTTCAAACTCCGATTGGAATTCGTACGAAATTCCGAGGAGATATTACATTCGTGAGGCTCTTCGGCATATTGGATAGCGTAAAAGCAGCAACAGATATATGGTATCCTCGTTAATGAAATGCCATATTGGACTTGGTTAAAATACTACACTATCAGCTGTTCGCAATTCAGTATATCTTTCTAGATACCCACCTAATCACCCATGGCACGTAGCCTCTATCCGGCGAGGTAATAGACCTTCTTTTTTAGCCTTCCTCCTCCACTACTAGTTTAGCTGTCCAAATCCGCTAACAAGTGGCCTCAAGACATGGACCCTATCGAAGATGAAAAAGGTATACTTTACCACTGTACTTATATGTTATATGAGCAAATATAAATTTCAGGTTCTAACTAAGCCTAACTTAGGGTCGGCGACGCCCAACAGGGATGGAAAAAAATTGGATATTGCGGATAACCTAGACTCCGATTCCGAATCGGCATCAGATTCAGATCTACGCCCTGTCTTCGACCCCGATGATAATAGAGTACGTAGAGTTGCGGATTTATACAATTCACGAATCCTCTTTAGAGCTTACACAGAGAAACTCAAAGCAAAATCCTCGATAAAGGCACGCCAGAATCAGGGCCCAAATTTGGTGAAAGGTTTAGTAGACTATATGAGAGTCCTGGAAGACCGAATTGATCAACTAGAGACTGGGCAAGAAAGCAGAGCCAGTGCGAATAAGAAAGGAAATTCCGCATCACAGGGCTCGAATGTGAATAACGCTGTTGAAGTTACCGTCAAATTCTTTAATTCAAGACTGTACCTCGAAGATGACGGCAGCTTTATAGGCGTGCACTCTGGAACAGAAGAGGGTACTTTCATGTGCGACCACGACACTCAGCATCTTGTCCGAGCCCTTTACATGAAGACTAGATATGATGGGGAAAACCCCACGAAACGGGCAGATTCCAATGCCCCCGATCCAGACGAAATCGACATACTTACATTTGGTATCTCATCCGAAGCGGTCACCACTTTCCTCCGAAAACTGTTAAACGTCAATACAGATAGCGACAGTCACTTGATCCGGTTCAACAAGCCCTTCCGGCCCCTAATCCAGAATATTGACCGCATCAGTGCCAAGCTTGAAGAATTAGAAAGTCGCTATGGGTAAGCCAGCATCCTGCTTATGACTTCTTATTTACTAATGGTCATTCATAGACAAGTGGTTATCGACAATGTTGAAAGCTTACAGAAAGCTCAGAAGTCGTCTTCTGAAGCACCTAATACAGAGGTAAACCGTGAGGAAACAAAGGCTCTTCCATTTGCACCCCATAGCACCGATGAAGATTCCGTCTCTCAGCAATTTGATCTACCTGAAGCTCTTCCTCACTTCCAAGTCTTCTTAAAGTTTTTATATGAGTATCTTGGCAAGCAAATTCGACTGTACAAAAGTTTACGTCAAGGGATGGAACAATATGTAGCATTTGAGAACCTCTGGATGCTATTTGATCCAAATGAAACTATTTACTGTCCACTTCGGGAAGCAGGGATGGAGACGTATCGGGATATAGACGGTACTACCTATACTCCGGTCCGAAGGTACACACCTCAGGCTTACCGGGTGGTGGCCACATTCGGAGGCATGTCAATCACGAGGAATATACCTCGACCTCCCCGGTCTAAAGAGCTAAACAACTCTCTATATTTTACATCCTCCAACAAACCCCCTCTGGAGGTAGAGACTAAGTTAGAGGCCGGAGACATTACCGAAGCACTGACAAATACTCAGATTTTGAGGAAGGTCAGAAACAGCTACACCGAGTTCTATGTATATTGTTTCTACGTCGATTTTGATGGAACCAAATACGGTATTGTTCGGGATATTTTCGTCTTCAAACCATACGAGCGGTGCATGGAGATTCGTAATCTCCAAGCATATCCGGCCCGGTATATGGCGCGAGACCGTCTCCATGAGCGTGGTAACAGCTTTCTCAACGTCACCAATACGGCTCATCTCCAGTACCAAGGATCGATCGTTGGGCCAACTCGAGAAGAAGTGAGTCTCTATATATGACCCAAATCGTATTACTGCTAACTTAACATGACGTGTCGTAGATTAATAGCCCCGTCATAATAGATACCAAACTAGCTTTTGAAGGTGGACCTGAGACGAAAAAGGCTTATATTGATGTTCCGAAATTCCCATCTCCTCTACCCCTTATCTTAACTATTTCCACGAAGGCGGAATCTAGCTATGGCATTATTAGCTTTTCAACGTGTTCTCATAAATGGTGCTATAGTAGATTTTGTATGAAAGATGTGTATATCGAGTCCCGGATCGGACAGATATACGAGATTGAGTCAGAAATCAAGGTTTCACTCGAAGAGTACGAGGGTGAAAAACAACGAGGCGAAGAAGGTAAAAAGGAGTTCAGGAAAATTATGAAAGAAAAGGACATTATCAGGTTGTTGCCGGGGGCAATTCCGGGATTCGCTCTTAGAAACAGAAAATGGGGTAAGTGGAATTTTAATATACTAAGCTCGATGATGTTATTAATATCATATTTTTCATAGTCCTCCTTGACCTCAGACGACTCAAACCGGTAGAGCAGAATGATGAATGGGACAATCTTGTCCTCCCCGAAGGTCATCGAGAGATGGTAATAACCCCCCCATCAAGTTCATTCTCCTATTTATTCAACCATGAATGCACATTCATGGTGATCCTATGAGGACTTACATACTGGAACATCATAAAGTTCTTACCATATACTAGATGGTTCCAGAAAGTATCTGCTAACAGCGGCCTCAGGTTCAAGCCATGGTTGAGACGCATACACAGGAGCTCGGGTTTAACAAAGACGTTAAAATCGGGATGGATTTAGTACCAGGGAAAGGTGAGTAGTTGTACATTCACTTGGAGCTATTTATTGTTACTAAATTATCGTCATTAAAGGCAGAGGATGTATTATTCTCTTGCACGGCGTACCAGGAGTTGGAAAAACTTCCACAGCAGGTACGACAATTATACATCGCTCTAGACAACAAAGGCTAATATCAGCGCGGTATTAGAGTGCGTAGCTGCCCATACCAAGAAACCACTATACCCGATTACCTGTGGTAAGTTGCCTCCTCACCACAAACTATATAATGAATACTAAATCGGATGTTAATTAGGCGACATTGGCTATAAGCCCGAAGACGTAGAGAGAAATATGGAAAACCATTTTAAGCTAGCCCATAGATGGGGTTGTGTGCTTTTACTTGACGAAGCAGATGTATTCCTTGCTAAGCGAGATGTAAGTTAATAAACTGCGTTCCTATTTTCATGTGTGCGACTGATCGCTCATCCCAAATAGCAAAAAGATATACAGAGAAATGGTTTGGTATCCGGTGAGCCCTGAGACCCTAGATAACTCTTAATTAAACGCCGGCACTAACGTAACTAGTATTTTTACGTATCCTCGAATACTATTCCGGAATCTTGTTCTTAACAACGAATCGTGTTGGAGCCATCGACGACGCATTCCGATCGCGCTTACACTTGACTCTCTACTACCCGAGACTAACCAAGAGGCAAACCAGAAAAATATTCAAACACAACTTCCAAAGAATTGCGGACCTAAATGATTACCGCGAGAAGAATGAGCTATCTCGATTCGAATATGAAGACTGCGAAAAGAAAGTAATGACTTGGGCTGCAGAAACTTGGAAAACGCTAAGATTGAATGGTCGCCAAATCCGCAACATGTTCCAGACGGTTCTGGCCCTAGCTGAGTTTCGGGCCAAAAGAGATAGCAATCGGCCAACTAATGTCGCTGTGAAGGTCAAGTATTTCAAGATCGTCGCCAATGCCTCTGTACAATTTAACCAGTATTTGCTGGCGACTCACGGCGCGGATGAGGATACGGTGGCAAAGCGTGAATACGTGCGAGCAGTGAATTTCAGTCCCTCTTCTGACATAGGGTTCAAGGGATTGGATCAGCCCGATACCGATTCTAGCTCAGAAGCTGATAGCGACGAGGATTCAGGGGCAGACAGTAGCTCAGAATCTTCAAGCGAGTCCGATAAACCAAAGAAGAAGAAGAAGAAAGCTAGCAGAGGGAAGAAGGAAAAGAGCTCGAAAGGTAGTACCAAGAAGGGTAAGAAGAGTTCAGAGAAGACAGGGAAATCCGGGAAGAAGGATAAAAAGAAGGAGAAGGGAAATGATGACGATGATGATGATGACGACGATAGTGACACTTCTGATTGATTGTACTTCTATTGAATGCAACTTGTTGGGTTGATATTTGGAAGGTAGTAATCGATCTTTTCTTCACTTTGTCTCTGGCTTTATAACAGTTTAACCATCTATAACCCCTTAACCCCTTCGATTATACTTACCCGGTCGTGAATAGGAAGTGTGTATAATTGAAATTATTTTATGATGCATTTATGCGTATCTGATCGTGTTAACTAGTACGGAATATTTATCGTTATATCAATGTAGGTAAATCGGATAGATCTTGATAACGTCTTAAACGAGTGCAGCAAGACCTTCCGTCTTTTGCCTAGCCCCGGGGTTTGACTGGGGTCTGACTGCATATCGCCAAGGATCGTCACTCATTATCTCGGCTGCTCGGGTGGCGTGTCTGCATGTCCGGGGGGTCGAATAATACTACATTATCTCTTGTCCTGCCTAAAGCAATAATAACGACAACGGAGGCTAGATATTGCACAATGCCAAGCAGACCTCCAATTATCCTCTCAAATATGGGCGTGTCGCTCTATTTTGGATTGTGTAGGTGATTCTTGTTTTCTGGAATCCCTTCTAGAGGCGCATTTTCCATCGTTACCATGGTTCGTTGCGGTGCTGTCGCGGGCCTATTAGCCCTTGTCTCGTCGGTTGAGGCAATTCAGAGACACCCCTTGCCAATTAGCGAGCTTTCGAAGCAGGTATGTGAACATAACTTCATTCAAATACATACAAACGGATACACCATATCTTCTACCATTTATCATCAATATACCATGTAAACAACTAGATAATCACGAGACTAATTCATCCAATTGCGGCAGGTCCAAAATAGAGACGCGTACGATAGTCTCAGCGCCAGAGAGCTTGACCTTCAAACCCTTTACCCCGAATACAATCTTTCGACCCCGATTGACCATTTCCATAACGATTCCTCTTACGAGCCGCACTCCAACGGCACGTTCAATTTGCGGTACTGGTTCGATACGCAATACTACAAGCCAGGGGGTCCGGTGATTGTGCTCACGGGAGGAGAGACGGATGGAGCTGGTCGCTTACCTTTCCTACAGAAAGGCATCGTTTATCAGCTTGCGAAAGCGACGGGCGGAGTAGGGGTCATTCTCGAGCATAGGTACTATGGAAAAAGTATCCCAGTGCCGGACTTCAGCACCGAGAACCTGCGCTTCCTTACTACCGACCAGGCCCTGGCTGATACTGCTTACTTTGCTAAGAATGTCAAATTCGCCGGTTTGGAGGACGTGGATCTGAGTCCCGAGAAGACACCTTGGATAGCCTACGGCGGCAGTTATGCTGGTGCTTTTGTCGCGTTCTTGCGAGTCGTATACCCAGATGTCTATCACGGCACTATCTCGTCGTCTGGCGTTCCCCAGGCTATTTGGGATTACTGGCAATACTTCGAGGCTGCTGCTGTTTATGGGCCGCCGGCATGCGTCGAAACCACCCAAAAGCTCACACATATCGTGGACAATATACTTATTGGTAAAAAGGGCTCTGACTACGTTGGACAGCTTAAAGCAGCTTTTGGTCTACCCAATGTAACGCGCGACGGCGACTTCGCCAGTGCTATCAACGGCGGCATCTATGGGCTGCAGAGCCTAAACTGGGATCCTTCGCAGAGCAGCGACGAATTCTTCGTCTACTGCGACAAGGTCTCATCAGACGACGTGCTGTATCCTGGAACGGAAGCACGTAGGACATCTGTTGAAGAGCTGATTAAAGTCGGCGGCTACGAAGACGAGGTAGAAACCCTTGCAAACCGATTCTTGAATTACGTTGGCTACGTAAACGAAACGTCAGTTGCAAGATGTTCCGGTGATCAGGATGCGTGCTTCACTACGTACGACCCGGAATTTTACGCCCGGGATGATCTTTCCCAAACTTGGAGGTTATGGCAATACCAGGTTTGCACTCAGTAAGTCTCAAGCCACTGATTCATAATATAACCTCAAGTACTCATCAAATATTTAGATGGGGTTATCTTCAAACCGGAAGCGGTGTCCCTGAGGACCAACTCCCTCTCATCTCACGTACCATCGACGTAGACTACTCGGCTCTGATTTGCCGAGAGGCTTTCAATTTGACGAAGCCAGCCGACGTGGAGTACATCAATAGGCTCGGCGGGTTTAACATCAGTTATCCTAGACTTGCTTTCATCGATGGCGAATGGGATCCGTGGAGAGCGGCAGGTGTTCATGCCATTGGTCTTCCCGAACGACCTAACACGCTAGAAGAGCCCTATATCCTGATCGATGTAAGTTCACCATTACTTTTTCTACAACCCGTATTGACAATTTATTAGCGGGCGGTCCACCACTGGGATGAGAACGGTCTATTCCCTAACGAAACGACACCAGACCTACCGCCAGCGCCGGTTGCGGACGCCCAAAAGCAGATCGCGACATTTGTGCAACAATGGGTGCAAGAATTCACGGGTAAATACTAGCAGCAGGCGCCTGTACTTGCACTCGTCAACCACGGGAAGCTGACGGGAGTAGCAGATATTGTAACGGAGTCTGATGAACTATGACATAGCTATCAAATACAATAGCAACATGCAGTAGACCCGGTGTTATGTCGAACTTGAGCTTGTTTATTCCTGCATGATTGACAGCTTTAACTTTAAAACCACGATCGTTCGGTACACGAAGCCCCTATCATACCAAGTTGCGGTATGTAAACCGAGCGGGCACGTAGATGATTTGATAACATTTCCGGATGGCGTTAGTATGACTCAGTACATGTATTACTTCTGGATTCTAACGTCGTAATAAGTTTGCGAATATTCGTGTGGTCATGCCAGAGGACGGCTATAATCTAGACTTTTATTATAGGTATTATCAACATTTCAAATTAGAATAGACAGATATCTTCTCATAACCTGGATTCTAGGTAGAGGCGAGCTATCCGGAAGCCGAAGGATAAAGATTTTCCTCAGATCATGCAAATACTGACTTAGATAGTGTAAGAGTGATCAGATCGATGGGTCGAAGTGAGATAGATATGCCGCAATAAGGGATGGAGCCAAAGCATTCGCGATTGACTGAGACCTATTAGTCTTGGCGGGCAGGGAATATCACAGCCCCTTACATACTTCAACGCCCCTATGTAGTAGTTATTTGTAATTAATATAATTATTTTGTCTGTGCCAGCTCGCCTAGACACACAGCCCCCCGCCAACACATTTATTTGCGGATCTATCAACGCATCAAGCAGGCCTTTGCTAAGGATTTAGTTCATGTGGATTTAATTGTTTATATGCTATCGTAAACCCGTCGAATCAGTAACTCTAACTACCATGCAAAGATTTTCAAGTCCTAACAATATGTGCTCAATTCTGTTTTATGTGTGTTTAGAGGTATATACAATTGGTGTCCTCGCTAGTTCGGCTAGCCTTGTTTCCAAAGCCATTGTCTAGATACGACCGCCATGGTGTATGCTGTTGCAAATGTGTTCAAGCCTGAAGCCTCTTCGCAATACCCCTATGATATCTGAAGTAACCGTAATGCCAAGGATTATCATGAACGATAACCATTACTCCCAATAAGTATAATTCAATGAGCCTCCCCTGACCAATGCATTTCCAGTGTTGTATATGCTATTCCCGAGGTCTTTAAACGCTCGTGATGATTCTTCCGTGAGGAACACCTCCGCGCTCGTAGACAGCCATGATGTTGTTGTTTCCTCGCTTGAAGGTACCGGGCCAGTACGAGCTGTCCTCCGAGATGTGTAACGTCTGGCTGGTCCACTTGAGGTTGCCATTGTTAAGCTCCGAAGAAAAGATCATCTTGATATCGGCCTTGTTCGCCCAATCCAGCTGGTTGGTAGGCAAGTCCTCGTCGGTCATGAAGACCACAGCAAGACCTTTCCCGAGAGTAGCGATCTGCGGCGCTCCGGCGTTGTGCTGGCTGGGTCGGTAGATGACGTTTCGCCTGCCCCATGTGTTACCGTCGTCGTACGAAATCACGGTTCCGAGGTGAAAGTTCGGGCCGTCCTTGACTTCGAAGACCATGACTAGAGCATCTTGGCCGTTGGTGTCTTTGATGGCAGCAATTCCCTGCATACCATCTCGGAACTGCTGATCCGCGCCGTGTAACCTTAGGTTAACCGGTGTAGACCATGTCGCTCCACCATCGTGTGACAGAGTGCGGAATGTCTCCTGGTTGGTCTGGCTCAGCTCGCCGGAGTATGTCAACTGGAGTGCGCCGTCCTTTCCGATCCGGATAAAGGGTTCCCATAGTCCGTTGAAACCCGAAGCGTCAGCGGCATGTTCCGCAGCCTGAGCCAAGAAAACCCATGTGCGACCGCCGTCATTACTCTTACAGACGGTGATACGGAAATACTTAAGGCGGCCATTAGCATCCTTGTCGTGGTTGCGGAAGGCGGCAATGATGGTTCCGGACGGAAGTTGAATCAGGAATGCGTTATCCAAGTCCCCGGGGCCCTGGGCGATAGTGCCGATTTCTTTGAATGTTGCGCCGTCATCGTCGCTCCTGGTAACTCTAATGGTTCGTAAGCCATTGGCGGTATAAGCCGACGCCGCGAGGATGCCGCCGTCCGCGAGCCTAGTAAGGCGAGGGTACGTCCCTCCGGGTGATAGCTGGCTTTCCTTATCGCCGAGAGTGAAGGAAGCACCGATCTCGTTGAAAGTTACCCTGGTGTCTCGGTAGGTGAGGTGAAGTTTATTCCTGATCGACCTCCATGTGAAGGCCTCCCTTAGCTCACCCCTAGGTCCTACCGCCCTTGTTTCGTGAAGGGGATGAGCAGGATGGAGAGGCCTAGCTAAACCGAGGGAGATGAAGCTGAGACAGTGAAGTAGTATAAAAATGAGTGACATGTTGGCAGTTTGTCGAGACATTGCCGGTATAGCGAGGAATATGACTTGGCAGATTCTCGTTGTTGTTCCAAGGGGACCTATAAAGAAGTTGAGCGGAGGGAGAGAGCCTACTTATATAGAACGACAACAAAGACGTGCTCGTCAGTTGTACATACCTAGGTCCTAGGTAGTAAGCCTTGTCAAGTCTTGACGTACAAACACACACACACCCCCATTCACTCACACTTATCCGTTCTGTGCCTTTCCGACTGTGCCTCACATTCACTTCACAGCAACGCAGCATCACATGGCAGGTCGATGTCCATAATTTCGGGAAGGGGTGGAGGCGGATCTCTTGATCCAAGTAATAGCTTACTTGCAGAGCCTTGTGGGAGTCCTAGGGGAGTCATGGGTTTTTTGGGGGCATCGTATAATGGTCTGCCACGAATATTACGGACACGTCTGATTGGCGCGTTATGCGGTAAGGGGTGCCAAGGAGGTCGTAGTGCTTCAAACATCACGGTATAGGAAACTATAAGTTTACCGCCGGCCTATTGTCTAGCCAAGAGTCGCCGTGTAACCTGCAGTGATCTATAATACGTATATGATATTGGGGGATTTTGTGATGCTTTTAGCGGATTTAACCCGGATCCGGTTAGATATTTGGTCGAGTTTATGTTGCTGATGCTTCTTTCTCGGCCTGATCCGGTCATTCTCCTTGCTTAAATAATGGGTCGGACTGGAACATGCGTTGCTTGTTCACAGTAACTTTAATAACTTGCATAGTTAGATCTGGAGTACAGCAACTAAGCTACTTCGCCCTACTGCCGCCCTACTACCGCCTTACATAGTACCTGGGCCAAACCCCTTAAGGGAATATATAGGATCTGAAGGATTTAAAACATTAAAATTGACTAAAACGGTCGACCTTCCTCGTCAACATCAACAGAAGTTAGATAGGTAGATATATTAGACAAGTCATTTTATCTGTTAAGGCTATCTAGGTTTTCTGGTGATTATTTCTTAGGTTGGGACTATGTACTATGTAAGATTCCCCTCGACGGTCCGTACTCGTGGCGCTGCTGACGTTAGACCGACTAGAAAACAAAGTGTAAAAGTATTCGTTGTACGTGTTGCACAACATGCAGACTAAGAAAACTTGGGATAGAAACAAAGGAGAGGAACGCGGGAAACAGTGGAGCCCTACTGAAAGTTACCTAAGAAGGTACTTGGGTACGGATTCGAATGTTGGGTCCCAATTTAAGGTAGGTACAATACGTATAATTCTTAATTTAGCTTGGTTACGACAGACCAGGGGAACTGCCGGCGTCAGGTACCTGTATGTAAGTTGTATTGTACCCAGGACCTCCAGACGCACCTGCAACTCTGCGAGGAATCCGAGGGATCTGACGACTTGACTGGGTTACTTGTACCTTACCAGGTACCTTAGGTAATATGACAGTTATAATAAAAACAACGCTAGTGCATATTCCGTATACTGGATTCTATCCCATGCGACCCGCCAGGCTGGATCTGTTTGAGAATATTGGCGAAACGGGCGAAATTCGGGCGACAAAGGCGAACCGGCGCAAACGCCAACGTTGCACGACTTCTTCTCTAAATACTATCCGGAACAACTATCATTTACCTAGAGGTAACTACTATATAACTATCGCACCACATTTACGTTGTCCCACTCTCACAACAAATCCATGCCGGTCATGCCGGTCATGCCGGGCAAACTTGTTACGCTGGAGCAGTGCAACTGTGTTAGTCGGGCCATTGTTAGTAGACGCCAGTAATCTGGATCCTGCATCTGAGCCCTGTAGGTCACACTTCAGCACAGGTTCGTTAGGCTTCTTTTTTCTTTTTTCGCATCCTGGACATCCTGGGCATCCAAGATGACGTGCATCTTGCATCTAGCATCTCTACCCAAGTCATCCATTGACCGCTGCCGATTTTTTATTTGCTATCGGTCATGAGGCATGCAAAGTCGCGTGGCGACCCCGCGTTGGGGTATGTAAGCCACCGAACCCCAGAGCGCCTTGTCAGCTTCTTCTTAGCTCAGATGCGAATATCACGCTTAATTCCCCCTACCTTATTAGTCCACTCTCGAGTCAACGTTTCATAGTGGCGTTGCGGTTTGTTTAGTAAATACCTCGGAGAGCATGCGGCTATTCGGTTATTTGTGGTGTGACCACCGGCCGATGCTTAAGGATAAGGATAGGTACCTAGGTAGTTAGTCTATTGAAAACTTGACAAGGCTATAGGCCACTTTGAGCTTCTGTAATCGGTTATACTACCGGTTACAGCTGACACACTTCACCTATTCGAACGTCGATGGAAGGCTACGATCATATTTCGGGAATAGTCATTTCCTGTTTGTATTGTCCAATCTCCCTTGGTACTAGGTCAGAAGAGCTAAATGGTGTAACATGATGCGGGTCACCAAGTCACCGCAATTTTATAAGTGCTTCGGGGCAAACATATATAGGTGGGGATAATGGGACGTTGAGTTTGATGAAGAAGCGGTAGATGTGACGAGCTAATGAAAATTGGGTAGGTGAAGTTTGGGGAGCATCCGGGGAGCATCCGGGGAAAGGAAATATGAGAATGCGTGAGCCTCGGCGAGTAACTGCTAGTTTAGGTCCCAAAGCGCGAATTTAGAACGACATTCGATCATTCATCTCGAATGTTAAACTCCAGTATACCCAACCTTTCCCTACATCCTCTTTCCCTACACCCCATCTACGCCGTACGGCCACCCATAGATCCCGATCAGCACAAGCTACATACAAGAATAGGACCAACTATGGTGTAAGCCAAGAATGACCAGCACTTATTCTAATATTTATAGAATAATCCATGCCGTTTAGATGTTCCTTCCCAGGCAGAAATAATTATAAAGACTAAAAAACGAACAAAATTATGGCACAAAAACTAGGACGAGACTATGATTTGGTTTAGACATGCCTACTAGTCTATGGTGGTGAAGTTGGAATATACTATACATCATAAAAAGATGGTAGGCAGTCATATTGGTCACATGAGGTTACCATAAAGAAAGTTCCTAGCGTACCTATGTTCCTTTAGGAGTTCGCCTAGCGACTATCTCTTATAAGATCGACGGCACTTAAAAACTTCATTGTCTGTTCTCCACATCAATTATTAAACGTGTAAGACGGGGTATATGAGCTTATTAGGTGGGTCTCCAACCTACGTCACCGGGTATCTAAGCACTCTTTATTATTTCTCTTTCTGAAGGATTATCTTTTCTTTCCGAAGGAATATTGCGCTCAAACTCTTTTATTATGTAAGCAATTATAAAAGAAATACATGGCGAAATATATGGCGAAATACCTCAGTAATTGATAAGATAAGGCCGCGTAATTACATGACTTCGGAAAGATCCCACGTGCGCTAACGCGCACGTCGAAACGCCCGCGCGAGCTTGCGAGTGCGGGCGTTTCGGTAAATTTTATATACCTACCTAGGTAGCTATCTCCTACACATAGCCTTAGTACATGGCGAGTCTGGGCAGCTTACGACATTAATTTACGGTAGATTCGCATAGTGTATATTAATTGCTGTTTTTAAGCCCACGGTGTAATAACAAAGGTTGCAGAACAATAATATGTCAATTAGTAAACCGAGATATCCGTGGTATTTCTTACATCCAGGCAATGATGTATTGATCCGAGGGATGTTTAGGTAGATAATAGACACTGGATAATAACCACCCGTTACTCAACTTGCAAGTGCCATATGTAGATCCGTAATAACTGGAAGAGGCTTATTATTTCGAACAGTGCTACCATCAACATCTAAAGCAGCTCCTAAAAATATGGTATCCAGACCCATGCCAGTCGAGTCTTGAATATGTTGTAATTGCTATTACTATAAAGGATGAAATGTGAAAGGACAGACTGATACATTTGGGTCGCACGTGTTGATTTGAGCCAATCAGCATCAACTCCCGAACCGCAAAGGTCAACTCTATACACCTTCAGCATAATGTTCTACCACATTTTCAACCGTCAATATTTGAGACATTATTGTCCATGCCTTATAATTAGAATAATAAATTAATATATAGCATGTATGATTAAGCAGATAATCATTTGTTCGTTGTTGCAAATGCTAAAGCCCGTATCCTATTACAATAAATTTAGTCGCACTTCCGTACGAAATATGAGTATCTACCTTATGTCCCTACCTACCACTATCATAGGGGCTTAGTCCATAACCAAATGATATCAACTGGTACTAACTCAGGTACGTTTATTATTGAAGCTCTAATCTATGGTGATGCCTTTGTCCTTATTTACGTACCTAGGTACCTAAGGTACATGACCTAAGAGTTGCATTTTATAGAATCAATTACTATAAGCACGTGTCTGGCTGAGAGGTACTTACTTCCTGAGATGTATTAGTGTATTATGTAATAATTGAGGATAGTTCTGGGTGGCAGCTGCCTGTTTGTCAAGTTAGGTACCTAGGTACCTACCTACCTACATGTAAGGTTCACCAAAAACAACCGTAGAACAAGCGATTCACCACGCTTAATGTGGTACGTAACCTACCAACGCCATAAACATGTGGAGATTCGTATCAAAACGTTTCAAACAATCGCGTTGTGACAACTCTAAATCTTTGCCACGCATTGTCCCCCTATCTTTCAGCATCTACCATAAATACAAAGACAATTCCTTCCCGGGGCTAGTGCTTTCTTCACCACGCATCTTCTTTTTCAACAGCAGGAACAACAGGAACAACATCATTATTCGCCTGAATTACCATATAACTCACCTAACTTGCCGCTCCAAATCCTCTCCTTTCGCCAAAAAACTCATATCTCGAATCGGAGAACCACGCAAATTTCACACTATGTCTTGCACTGCTGAGAAGGAGGCCCCGTCCATTGGACTCGATGCGACACTTAGCGACGAAGTAATTGAGTACACGCCTTTCTTTTACATGCCAAATCTTGAGGATGTTCAGATGTACAACAAGGGGGGATACCACCCAGTCCACATTGGCGACATCCTTGATGGCCGTTTCGAAGTTGTCCACAAGCTTGGCAGTGGCGGTTTTGGAATCGTTTGGCTTTGTCGCGATACTTTACTGAACAAATGGAGGGCAGTCAAGATAATGACTGCCGACCATTCTGCTAAAGGCACGGAAGAAAAAATATTCAGTTATCTACGACGTCATTGTTCCCCGGCAGAGCTCGAGAGAAATCACATACTACTACCTTTGGAACAATTCTCGCTTTTGGGGCCTAATGGCCGTCATTTATGCTTCGTAATGCCGGTTCTTGGCTGGACAATTTCGAGCTGGCGTCTGCTGCGAAAAGACTACGAAGAACAGACTCATGATGACACAAGAAGCGTATGCCGACAGATCATTGAGTCTATGCATTTTCTCCATAGTCACGGAATATGTCACGGAGACTTCAAACCAGGCAATATCCTCATGGAAGTTGAAGGTATTGATGATCTAGATCGTGATGAAATTCTAAGTCTTATGGGAGCTCCGGAATGTTACGATGTTGAGACCGAGTCTGGCCAGCCCCTGACACCTAGGGCCCCAAAATATTGTGTGACATCTGCAAACGAATTCTGGTGTGAGAAATTAACAACGAATTCCATCGCAATCATCGATTTCGGAGAATCATTCTTCACAGCAACTCCTCCTATATCAACGGGCATTCCGGAACTGTATGCAGCCCCTGAAGTCCTGCTTCAAGGTTATGGGACCTTAGGACCACATAGCGACATATGGTCATTGGCATGCACCTTATTCGAAGTTCGAACGGGTTCGCCGCTGTTCGGGGATGTGGTGAGTGGTGGGTACAGCAACGTGACCAGTAAATTCGAGTTATTCTTGGGACCGCTACCACCCTCGCGATATCAAACGTCGTCCGGGGATATGAGAGGCTCTACAGTCAAAAACGAGCTGCAATCCGATACTCCGGGGCCAGATGAATTCGCAGAGGACAGGGCTGAGTTGATTGAAGGATCTGGCTATTCAGATATATTCGAGGCGCTACTTGGAGCTGAGCAGACTGCATATCTCAATGTTCATATAGCTGAGAATGTAGAAGCCATTAAGTATCGATATCCTGAAGAAGATGTACTGGGCTTAGCCGATCTTTTGAGGAGGATGCTGAAGTATGACCCAGAAGATCGTATCACTATGGAGACAGTCATATCGCATCCTTGGGTTGGAAAAACGCGTAAGGGCAATGCTGGCACAGATTCGGGGAGTTCTAGAATAGGGTCAAAAGGTGTTGCGATGTCAGCAGCCATGGTCTTTGCAGCTATGACTACATGGATTCTAGTCCATATGCTAGTTGAAAATAATTAATTAGCAATAGGGCAACGAGAAACGCCTAAGCTTTACCTTTACCTTAGCATATTTAATAAGAGGATATTGTGTTAAATGCGAGTAAAGGTTTCCTATTGAGGACATATGCCTTACGGATACCTTATGGGAATTTTCCCTGCCTTACACGACCCTGCACCCTTTTGTTTTCTCTTTACCTTTTGTTTATATATTAATTTTGGTCTCAGTTTTAGTTTTAGTTTTAGTTTAATGTAAATAAGTACCTTTTAATGCCGTAGCCGGTCCCCTTGGGCCTGTAAAGTTATTAAGCCCGATGTCGGTTGACAAGGTAGGGGTTGTGGTGTGCACCTAAAAGGAAATAACACAAACGAGGTTATCGCGATGACTGTTGTTGTAGATAGTTAGATTATGTGTGTGGGTGCTACCCCGCGAGATTAGTGGTTTGTGTGTGGACTAATCCACGTGATAGGACGTGACCATATTACATAATCCTACTTTCCCAACACCCGATATCATATACGTCCAATATTACGGATTAAAGGGTGTCTAATGTAAGGTAATTATTTAAAACTTTCCAACCTTAATCACTACATAGGGATCTTCTTGGTATACGTTGCGCAATTGGCAATCACATTATATAAAATTGCCTACGGTGGTGTAAACCTTGGGCTTGTGTTACCCGAGTTGGGAAGGGGGTGACATCTGGCTAAAGGAGTTACTACCATTAGGTAGGTTCTAATAGTATCTTCAAAGCTCAAGGCAATATATGGTGGGTTGATGCCTTAAATATTGCTTTACAATAATTAGGGATAATTATCAAGTTCTTGTCACCATACTCTCATCATGCGAATTGTAGTACAAACCGGTTAACACAAGTCCAAAGTAGAAATTTAGTTATATCGACGACGACGTTCCGGACAGCAGCAAATCCTTGAAGCACTCTGTGAAAAAGCCCTATTTTACCGCTAATAAAACTCGATTCATGTCATCGTTTAGCCCTGCCCCATAACCCCATGATTCCTATGACAACATAGTCAGTGATAGCCCGATGATAACCAAACATAAAGTATTCCAATTAACATATAGCATATTATCTATAATTAGTACGTGATATCGCAAGTTCTGTTAGCTTTGGCGTCACTAATTAGCAATTTATGGTACTACGATTATTGGCTACCAGCAGATATCTTGCATCAGTCGCACTAAGCCAGATGTTTACGTGGATGAGTGATCGCCCAGAGAGCTGGATCATTCCTAACTCCCAATGAAGTGCTTGAATAATTCTTGTTTATTTACTTGGTTGGATTATTTCATTGCCTTCTAAATCGTCTTTGACAAAAGGAGAATATGTACGGGCCGCCAATGACTTTTTGACTTCTACGTACCTAAGTACCTGTCACTGTACGTTTTCTATGTTGAAAAGAGTGACTAAGGGATTACTTTGAGGCATAATACCAAGTGATAGTGTGGAATGTATTTATAAATTGGACCTCCCACCCCGCTTTTTCACTCATATAGTTGATGGACTATGCTAATACGAAACATACAGCTCATATATCGTATCTTTCAGCAGTCTGGACAGTTGGCATCGGTTTCTTCTCGAAATACAATTTGAAAATAGGGAGTCATGGTGGGGAACATACCATGAATTTTGTACGATAAATGTTTGTTTACAGCATAGTTGGGACACAAAGCCCAGTTACAGTGGAATAATCGAGCTTCAACATGGCAATGATCAATGAGTCAAGTTGAAACTAACAGGAGCACAATGGTCTTGCAACGTAACAAACAATGAATTGAATGATTGTAATAAAATAGCCTCTTCATTTTCTTTTAATTATTCGATTGCCGTTTGTTGCCCATTACATTAGGTACCCTTTGTACAAATGTGAATCTTAAAATCTACTGCTGGAAGTCTCTGGTCAATCAGATGGCCATACAATAATCTCAGCACGACTACGGTTCACAGAAACTGAGAAGATGACCAACTCAACATCTAACCGTCCCGACAGCATCGTCTGGGTAAAAGGCATGAAGCTTGGCCCAGGCGGGCCGCATGATGCTTCATTTTGGCAGAGAGTCCAGGGTTCAAGGCGACATAGTGGCGCCGGCACTATAGAAAATCCAAGAGTAAGCTACACCAATCCATAACATCACGTCAAATTAGATAATTATAACTAATGTTTATATTCAGATCATTTGGGCCACTCCAAATCCCGAAAGGGGAAGCAAAGAAGATAGGTTACAGGCAATCGAGAACATAGTCAGACGGGTCACCAGTGAATGCGGCCTAAGCTATGCATGGATGGCGTAAGTTGACTACTACATCAGCTAGATAACAAATTGCTAATTCTCTATACAGATCCGATGCCCATCCTACATGCACTACCGGATGGGTTCGGAGTAAACGCGTGATAGGCCCTGACGATTACCATGTTACCTTGCGAATGGGTTCAGGACCGCACACTTGTAACCTCCACGGTCATATCTATCTGATTTGCGAGGACAACAACCTCAACAACGAAATTGTCCGGCCCATGACAACCGAAGAAAGAAGCATTGTAGGCGGCTTCAGCCCCCAATTGTTGGTTTGGGGAAAATATCCCGCAGAGTCTGCGGAATACCCTAGGTCTGGGCTTCAAGTGCCGCGACCAAAATTCGAGATCAAACCAGGTTCGATTCTACAATACCAAAAAGACACAAAGCAAATCCCCGGATTTGTGTAACACCTGGAGCACTAACAACACTGGGAGTTTCTTTCCACCTATGGGCTCCTTATGTGCCAATGGCGGGCACATCCAGCTCTATCGACTATTTTTTAGGTGGTCTGACGTCAACATAGTATTCTAGAGTTCGATACGACTCGAGGATGAATACGCATATTCTAGTTCTTCGATCGTACAATATAGTCGATCACCTAATTTCTTGACAATATCTGTGAGTACATCCCCCTCAGCCTGATTCTTTTACGATAAAGGTTTCCCGGGGAAGTTGTGTATCGAGAGTTCATGTTCGTGGCGATTGATTCTTTTTTTCCTCTTTTACTCCTATGAAACCCTAATGCATAATTGCCCCGACCACTATGGATCTGATAGGTACCTACTTAATATTTGTGTTTGTTGAATTGAATAACAGGACTCGAGGCACACATGCAATGCATATTACAGCATAACTTACTCGCTCTTATCTGACAGAGTTGGGCCGGGTTCAAATAGCCAACAGTAAGTTTCCCGAGCCTGTAACTCACATCTAAGAGCAAAATAGGATGTACCGAATACTACCAACGATTGAGTATGACAAAGTGACTAACATGAGGATCTCGTATGAATCTAATGATGGGGTGAGGTTTTCATGACGAAATTTCTCTGAATATATGATCTAAGAATATTATGCGGTCGATATAAAAGGTACATATAAGAGTAGCAAACAACTGTATTAACATATCAACAGAATCATGTATGATAATAAAATACATAGCTTTACAAGTCTATCTAAGAGGTACCTACATAGCAAAGTCATACTTAAGCGTATTTATTTACTGAATACCTTATGCAATATTTTGTGAGAATCGTGATCACAGGCCCTAGCTTTATTTCGAGTGAAACATTTTGAAGCTAAATACGTAGCTCTTTGGTTACCTATAAAAGACCTTCCTCTATTCTTCAAGTTTTTTTTTTGGCTCCTAGATTGCCGTGTGAACCTTTCTTGGGATAACAGCGATATAGATTTAACTTTCGTATTGTTTAAATCGGTTTATTGGTGTATAAATTACGCATAGCCCCTCAAACCCGTATGAAAGCATCGAATCATATATTGTCTGGATTTCTTGCTCCTTGAGGCCCCTGAAGGGTTAGTGAACTCGGGACATGCTACCGTCCCATGGTGGGTTATAACTCTAAGAACCTTGATAGTTGCATTCGGAGAAAACACGACCATTAGCCAAACCTAAGCTATTTGCGTAACGAGGATAGAGATATTGGTATTACTCCACCTGAAGAAAAAGGAGAAAGTGGGATATCCATAATTAATTTGCTTCGCGCCAGTTAGACATATCCCCAATTCCCTCTTTCTGGTCACTTGCATGAATGTAGCTGGAGGTATGCGTCCGCACAAATATATACGCCACCACAACCAGAAATCAGAGGCCAGAGGAAAGCCACTGCAAACAAATAAGTCGTGTCAGCTTGTTTATGGGCGTAATAACTTGCTTCTAGCACGTACATAAGAGCGTGACTACCTACATGAGCGCAGGTAGGCGGTATGCGGTGCAACAATTCAGCTGCTGTCATGATTGAGTAAGATCGGGTGGAATACTATCTGAGTGTCACATGGTCATATCAGCGGAGATTAGATGTGAATAGTTAATTTATCCTCAGGGGATTTACCAAGACTATTGATATGTCCTAACAAGGGCGGTGAAGCGAGCGAGGAAAGTAATCGAGGACGGGGCTAGAGCATCTCTACTAATTTTAAATGCGGTGTTGATAACCAAGGTTTACGTATCACGGCATGAGTAAGGGCTTCTAGGGTTGTTTGGAGAGCTTTCTCGATTTAATTCTCATGATATCGTTTCTATGTACATTCAATAGCCCTTTCCCATAAGTCATGGCTCGTTGACCGACTGAGGAACATGTTGGCATTCTTGCGGGACATGACCAAGTCTCCGCTCCAAATATACCTAGGACCAGCCAGATTAGTCGTATCAACTTAGGACTCATGGAGTGCATACTCTATTGAGTCTCTCGATCTTCCATGCTAAACTCGAACCTGATCTGTGAGTTCCTGCGCAAAATTATTTTAGCTTCGCCTAGAATCCTGTGCTCGTGAGGACTAGTGTGCTCGTTAGAAGGAATCATTGCCTAGAATAGTGCCCTCTTTTAAAGCCATCCTAGAAACTTGTCCTATGCCTCCACACCATTGACATGATAAACAGGCCCTTTATTGCATCCGTAAGCTTCAGGAGAAATCGGGTTCCCGAATTCATATCGAGGAGGTAGGTCGTTAGAATGAAGCTCTACCCTTGTAGCAGACCCATCCAACTCGCTTCTTACAAGGACACTTTGAATCTCGACGGGGCGATTAATATTATGTAGCTCATGGTAAACCTGTGGTGTTTCCAACTCCCTCGCTCCCGGCCCCTGCCATATTGTATCCGTTAGTGGCGGCCCCTTTGGCGTTCCGTGTTGTCCACCCTCTAGTCTCGGATCTTGGGGACCAATAGCGGCTTCACTTTGTTTCTTCAAACGTCGATACCGCCATATTAAGAAAGCAGCCACGGCTGCAATTAGTATTGCCCCAGCCGCTACTCCAATGCTGAGACCAACTATAGCGCCCACTGATAGGCCTGAGCTAGCTACCGGAGTTGGTGTTGTTGATGACGTTGTAGCTGCGGGAGGTGAAGCTGACGGAATAGGGATGGGGGATGCTGAAGGTCACTGGGTTAGTATGACATGTGAAGGAGTATGGTCGTTTATCAGATTATACTGTCTTAACCCACCAAGGTAGCCAGTGATTGTATTTCTTGAGACAAGAAAAAAGGATTATATAATACTAGTAGGAAAGGCTTAATGTGAAGAAAATAAACTCACTTAGGTGATTGCATTCGTATGCCGCGAAGCAGTTTTTGCCATCATGGCTATACAAGTACGTCGACTCCATTTGCCAACAGGAGAAGTTCGCGTAACCGTTGTTTCCTATTCCTGCGTAGTCGCCTGCGTTGCCGCGCTCCCCTAGTATAGCTTTGAATGTCGTCCCAGTATCGGTGAAATATGCCGACGTTGTCGTGTTTGCCCAATCGCGGTATTGCCCATCAGTTACGGGTGCGATGTCACCTGGCTGATCATTTGGAGGGTGGTTGAAATATGAGACTTCAGATGATAGTTGATTTGAGTTCTGTGACCCAGTACAATCCGCGAGGACGACATCTATTCCGATTCATGTTAACTTGGGTAAGTAATAGGTGGTTTAGATGAGGGTATTATATAATTTCAAGAGTAAGAGAAGGGCAATGATTTTCCCGCAACCTCTAAGCGAACCAAGAAATCCGGATACTACTCTAAACAATGAATATAGTGAAATATTCTTACTTTCCTTGGGACGAGAGTCGTCCCGTGCTATTGTAGGTGGTGGGGCAGCGCACGCAATAATTCGCAAGTTCGTAAGGGAGCACATATTGTATGCGTTGCTCCCACCCCAAGGGACACAACCGATTGCTGTCGCCAGCAATTGCGAAACCTATCTCTAATAGGAATGGAAACGGCCCGCTGAAGTCCAAGTTTTAGATTCGATTGGTATGTATGAGATAACCTGTATAAGATAGAGGCAGGTTAGAGCTTTGATACGCCGTATCGTCAAGGTACGCTCGATGGGCCGAACTGTAGATGAAATTGAGAGTAGACAGTTCAGACAGCCTCGAGCGCCCAAGGCCCGAGGGGTCGAAAGAAAAACGAAAACAACATGAGGGAACCCTCAAAACCGTCAGGGGTAATGGACGAGTGAAGTTGAGGTTGTGGGACCCCCAGTCAACTTGCCGATCCAACTCTTACGTAAGATAGGATATAGAATTTCTAGAAGACTTCCGTTAGAATATGATTTGTCGAATTATTCTTATGGTGTCAGCATAAGTCATTATCAGGTCCAAATCTGGCGAAGCTGAGTTTTGGGTCAGACAAGGATGTATAAGTCGAATGCTACATAAGCCTGTGAAAGCTTGGGTCGTCCCAGCAAAGGTGCAATCGCGTCTCATTCTGGAATAGAGAAGCTTGGCAGTGGGCGGCCCTCCCGCCCTTGGCTACGTTGTTAAAAGACAGGTCATATTGGCGTGGAATGTCAGTATTTTAGTATTTTTTCGAAGCTGTAGCGACGCTATAGACAAACGAGTGCACGTAAATATAGATAACGTCTATACATTTATAGCTACATAAAAGTTTTATCAAGCGTTCGTTTCGTATTTTAATATATTCATAGAGGGTATACCAAGTCTCTTGAGAGCTTAAGTCCGATTTTGTTTATTAATTGGGTGACATGATGCGGGCGCTCAAGCTTGACCGAATAGAAATCGGACGTCACATTTTTCTATGCGACTCTATGTGAGCAGATAGCCAATGGCCAGCCCCGGAGTTAACTGGTACTAAATGATAGATCATTTAATAAACCAGACGCCCCATCACTTCAACAGCTTCACTTAAACAACATTTTTCAGATCCCTGTTCGCCGAGTACCCGTAGTCGTAGTCGTGGGTATGAGTATAATCTCACTCATCATTCTTTTATATCCAAATCCCATATTTATATGCTCATGCTATATGAGCCCAGATAAGGTGGATATACTTGAATCTGAGTCTGTTGGATATTGCTAAGCACGGCATTCTCTACATCGCGGCACGGTACCCCGAATATCAACTTATTAGAGCATTACAATTCTCATCGGAACATATATCGATCAATTGTACCCCAATTTTCTCATATTATTGCTACTCTGCTCTTTATGAGGCCATACGTAAGAATGGAGTGATAATGAGGTAAGGAGGAGAGTGTAACATTCGATCTCATCGTGCTCTGTCAAATCTAAGTATGAGCATGAGATTCGATTGGTCTAATTACCCCACAATCTTAGGGCTTGGAATGCCATTCACGCCTCTCCAGTCATCAAAATTATATCCAATTATATTTCCATCTTCTGTGCTCCTCCCGAAGCATGACGAGAGATGGATGCCCCACGTCTCGTCAAGATACCTTGCAGTTAACCGCAGTATATGTTTTCAGGGACTCTGCAGCGCCTTGAAACTCTTGCTCAATTACTTTCGCATGGTTGCGGGATCGTGGTTGTATCGAACAAGGGAACGGAAGCGGACTGGAGTTGAAGCCATCGGAGAAGGCGAATCTGAGAAGTTATGAGTAGGTACCTAACCGAGGTATGTTACGGAAGTGACGTGAATAAAAGTTACTTACATGTCCACATCGATGTCGTCTCCGTTTGCATCTTTTGCGGGACTGACTTCAAAAGCCCATAGTATTCGCGCGATGTTGAGTTCCACAGACGCAGAACCTAAGTGCATGCCAGGACAGATTCTTCTTCCCCAACCGAATGCACTATGACCGAATGTGCCAGGATACTCACGCTCCTCCATAAAGCGTTCGGGTTGAAATTCGTTTGGCTCGGGGAAATCGGATTCATTTAGGTGAACTAAGGATCCAGTCTTAATATCAATGCGATTATATGCAACAGAATCTCCGGCACACTTACTACTCCATAGGGGTGCAATGATTGTGCTTCCCTTAGGTATAAACATTCCCTTATACACATCATCAGCGGTACTAGCATGTGGCGTGCCTCCTAGCACAGCTACTGGTCTCCATCGTAGCGTCTCAGAGGCAACTGCTCTCACGTATGGTAACTGAGGTAGGTCTTCGAATGTGGGAAGTCTGTCATTTCCTACTACTTTGTCAAGTTCCTCTTGTGCTCGAGGGATAAACCGAGGACCGAACTTGACACAAGCGAGGAGAAAACTGGCGAGTGAACCTGCAGACTACATCATCCTACATGAGTATAATACCTTCCACAGCCTTTAGAGTAACATGGTGAACTTACTGTCTCTACTCCTGCACCAAATGGAGAGCCTGCAGTGTATGCAATTTCCAGATCCGACATTCCGAGGTTCTCTTGTTCCTCTAGCAGGTGCTTAGCAAAACATGTAGGCAAAGTACCTTTATCATTCCTATCTTTAACTTCGGCCATAAGCTCCGTGTATAGTTGGATGTCTTTTTGCCGTTGCTTAAGGACCTGGGCCTTCCATGGTGCAAATATGCTAGGTATGTATTTAAGAACTGGGTATCGCTCCACCTTATATTTACCGGGAATACTGTGAAATGTAAGTAATGGCACGAAAGAACGGGCTAGAAAACCTACTTGACTTGTGTTAGGCGGTCCATTGACTCACCATTGCGCCGTACAACGATATCGGTATCAACATTTTCGACTCTTCGTCCATATGTGACCGTAACAATAACCGAAGCAGCATAACGCTCGAGATGCTTCCGGAAGGCCTTAGGGGTTTGGAGCAAGTCGTGCATAAGAACTTTAGACTCTAAGCTCTGGATAGGTCGATAAGTCAGACTTTGACGATTCATAAATCCGCTATGTAACAGCTTCCTCCAGCGCCGCCAGAAAGCTCCATATGGTGCCATAAGACCTCGCATCCCCCCTGACAGAAGTTCACCACCCATAATGAAGCGGGGGCGAGAAGAATACTTTGCTCCCCGTTTCTCTAAGAGATCCCACGCCGCCTGAGCCGAACCGAGTATAATGGTCGGCGTTGGCCCCATCTGGAGGTAGACAACATCGCCATACTCTTTATTTAGTTCCCGAAACCACAACCATGGCTTTTGAAGGCCAGATTTGATAACCTTCGGACCTGGCGGAAGCTCTTTGCGATGCGCATGGATCTTCCATTCTTGCAGCAACTATTCAACCCATGTTAGCTCAATATTCTCTTGAAACTTCATGTGATAAGCTGCTTACTCTCGGGAATATTAGGCTTAGGTAAGAAAGTGACACGGCAAAACCTATACTAGCAAGAATTGTTGCGTACATTTTGGTGTCGAGGCTCAAGAACTGCCCATAGGTAGCCTTCGAGCTGGCGATTCTCGACGTATAAATAAATGAGTTGATCTGCAGAGGGTGCGCCTCGCAAAAAGTACCAACATGGGTGTCAAGGTATAGTGGGTCAGGGTGACTACATAAGAGACGCGAAGCGCCCTCGTCAGAGGATAGAGAGGCCAGGCGTTACTAAGTTCAATACAATCACTACTTGGTCTACCTACCCTCGACATTCACTCTATGCATGATTCACTTGACTAAGGCATCTAATCCTGACAATGGGTCACCGAGAATCCTCCTGCGCAGTTGTCTCTATTCAAACTGCCGACCTTGGCGGGGAAGCCTATGTGGATATTCCCCCAAATCTGACGCCCATGTGTTTTGCGGAGATGAAGACCAGGCTCTCGCTGACAGGAGCTCTATTTGGTCTAGTAATGTAACTTGTTTAATAAGCACACATCACGGCAGAGACTAGCGCCCTTTTATCTTACAGCTCACGAGAATACTCAAAATTATGAAGACAAGTGTTAATACCTACCTCCCAGGTAGGAGGGAAAAATTCTAAAGTTGCCTCTCCATGTAACTAGTTTCATAATATTAACTCGGACGAGAAAGACTCAAGAGGCAACTCGAAACGAGAGACGACCGGGTTAGAGACTCAAAGCTGAGCAACTGTAACTTAATAGGGGTATTCAACGCCATTGAACAACTTGATTCGTATACCCCGCCCCTGGGCCCTTGGCGGATCCATCCCCGGATCCCATGGACCAAGTAGTCGGATACTAACCCCGGATTTTCGTCAAAGCCTAGATGTCCCATCGTCGAGTTGATGCGGTGGTACTTAAACCCATGTGAGTCCTCTAATCTGACCGAAGGGCCTCAGTGCAACTTCAATATTTCCTTATCCTGCTCCGTAGTACCTAAACCATGAAGAACCAACCGTTACTAAGCAAGCCGTTTCTGACTTCTCTATTCCTCGGAATAGGTGACTTTCTCTATGGCTAGTAAGTAATTGTGCCCGCGATGAAGCTTTCTCCACTCGACACTAACGGAACCCAAGCGATTCGGGAATCATTACGCCGAGTTTGGCACTGAAGTCCTTCCTGGTTTACTTCGGGCAGCCCGATGCTGCCACCCGCGGAGCAATCGTCTCAGTTTACCAAGCTGGAGGTGATTCACATTGGTGTCTTCTTCGTGTTTCTCTTATACTGATATGTGGCTACAGCATGGCTTGGCAGTGCTTCGGTTGGTTATACCAGCGATAGGTTTGGCCGACGCAAGGCCATAGCGTTCGGATGCATCTGGGGTACGCTCGGTTCGGCGCTCATGGCCGGAGCTGCCCACGTCGCTATGCGTGAGTAAAGAAGAAAGTGAATAGATATGGAATGACTCTAATATCTTGATCTCTACCTAGTCATTATGGGCCGCCTCTTAGTCGGGTACGCTGTTGGAACAGTTACAGGCGTGGCTCCCGTTTTCGGTGCCGAAATTGCAAAGGTACATATATCACAGGGGATGTCTCAGGGGTGCACTGACTTAGCGATCGGCAGACACACGAACGCGCGAAGATCACAGCAGCTAATCAGATGAGTAAGACACAGATTTCTAAGAAACAAGCATTGTAATTTTATTAACAGGAGTTCAGTGGTTGCTTGGGGATTTTTCGTCGCATTATGGACCGGAGTTGGCGAAGGCAAATGGAACAACCCTAACCAATGGAGACTAGGATTTGCTATCCAAGGCGTCCCGGCTGTTCTACTTGGCCTCGGAGTTTTATTCATCGGCGAATCTCCAAGATGGCTATGCTTGAAGGGCCGCCACGAGGAAGCAAAGGAAGCATTCCGTAACTACCACTACGACGGGTCTAACGATACGTGGGTTGACACCGAGTTCACTATTATCCAAGTAAATATCGAAGAGGAGAGGAAGGCCCAAGGTCGCCTGTCATGGGCGGATCTTTTGAAGACTCCGGCATTCCGAAAGCGCCTTTTCGTGGGATCGTTTGTATGGGCGGCTGCTATGTTATCGGGCATATCATTCGTCCAGTACTACCAAACAGCCATATACGCAACTCTCCAGTTTGATCAGAATGAGCAGCTTCTCGTCAGTGGCCTCTACGGAACTGTAGCGCCCGTGGCTTGCCTTGCGTCTCTCTTCTTCGTCGATCGAATTGGCCGGAAGAAGATATTGATAACGAGCTCTGCTCTCCTCTCCCTTTGCTACATGATAATTACTATCCTCGCCGCAGTCTACCCGGCACGCCCCGGTTTACCCACTAACGTTTCGGCGCAAAGGGGTCTCATTGCTTGCATCTTTGCTGTTTCGGCAAACTACTCGGCTCTCCTTGGTCCGATGACCTGGATTATTCCGTGGGTCTTATCCTTCCAGGTTTAATTTAGCTGTCTATTCATGCTAATGATCTCTCTTACAGTCCTGAGGTTTTCACTACGGAGCTACGAGCCAAGGCGAACGCTTTGGTCCAGGTTATCCACTACTCTATTAGTCTAATTATCACGCAGTGCTCGCCTATAGCACTCGCGGCGGTTGGATGGAAATACTATGTATTATTACTATCATTCCCCAAGTCGTAAGTGTTAATACTGACTTGGCGATAGATCCTATTCATCCTTACCAATGTACTCTGCGCTCTCGTGTTTGCCTTTGCGTATCCCGAGACAAAAGGTATGCACCCCTCGGTATCAACACACGCCGTGACGGCTAACATCTTTTAGGAAAATCGTTGGAAGAGATTGACGAAATCTTTGGAGATGTAAAAGTGTTTTACAGTGGTAGTGCCAAGTTGGCTAATGACGAGGAGATTGCCGTCGAAACTTTGGAAGTTATCGACAAAAAGAATTAGTCGTCTTGAATTCAAAGCATACCTGGTATTTGGTTTCGTCTTTTAAAATCTAAAAGCGTTATTTTATGTCTCCATTCTGAATCGCGACTCTGATTCAGGGGTAACGCGTCGAGAACTGATGATCCTTCTATTGATATCTTTCATGTAACGAGTAGTTAATAGTGCGGATATCAGCGTATTCGGTATAATGAATAATTAGGTACTTACCTATTCCGTAATATGAATTTAGTACATATGTTAGGTAATGTATTCGAGTTGCCAATTCTGACGTCAGCGGATTTGGTAAGACCAAAGCGGTACATGTCGGACCCCGCCCCCACCACCACTAACAGCCTGTGGCGGTAGGAAGTACATGGCTTTTACGTACACCGTACGAAGTGTGTACCTCACATATCCTCAGGCATCTACACGTGAATAAGGTTGTCCCCGGAATTAACGAATGCTATTGTTCAGATTTTTACCATGCTCCTTATGAAAGGGCGAAAATTTGTTAGCTCCACTCTAAAGCCCCCACAGTGCCACCCAACCCAACAGCCTTAGCCACACAACAGAACATGAAAGAGAAAAGATAGCACTAGGAACTTGCACAAGGACCGTTGTTCAATCTACAACCACAAAAGATTACGGAGGATAAATCTTTTTTTTTCCCTTTTCCTACCTAATTGTTTATCAAGGTCATAGGTCACTTTTCCTCCCTTGATAAAATCTTACTTGTTTAACTCTCTCGTTTAATCGGTCACATTTGCTTGTGATCGTATTTAACAACCCGTCTCTGTGGTCGCTATCAGGGAATAAAAAAAAAAAGAAAAATAAGCCTAAGCGGGGTAGATTTCTTCAATCGCTTTTACTTATCGTCATCTCTATCGTCATCTGCATCTATATCAGCATCAGATCAGCATCAGATCAGCATCCCATATCTCCTTCCTACGGTCGGCGATAGACAAAAAGGAGTAGAATAACAAAATCCAATATCCAAGATGGTTTCCGCATCTAAGGAAAAGAGACTTGCCAAGAAGGCTGCCGATGGCAAGGGCGAGAAGAAGACTCTTGTCTCCAGATCTAAGGCTGGCTCTAAGGCTGCATCTCAAAGCACCAGCGCTGCTGGCTCCGTCGCCGGCGATGACCCTCCTGATCCCAACGATGTTCCCGCGACCGACGATTCTAAGATGGAGAAAGTCAAGGCACTTGCTGACCAAAAGGACAAGCATGGCCTCTCCGATCGTATCACCACTGGTGTCCTGGCATCCGTGGTTACCAGCCGAGACGTGAAGATCATCAGCGCCAGTTTAACTTTCCACGGCCGTGTCCTCCTCAACGAAACCAACCTTGAACTTTCATTCGGACGCCGATACGGATTACTGGGCGAGAACGGTTGCGGAAAGAGTACCCTACTTAAGGCTATTGCTGAGCGAGAGTACCCCATTCCCGATCACGTCGACATTTATCTCCTTAATGAGGGTGCACCGCCCTCTGACTTAGGTGCCCTTGAATGGGTCCTGAAGGAAGCGGAAAAGGAGATGGATCGTCTAGACAAACTAGCAGAGCAGCTGCTTGAAGATGAAGGCCCCGACAGCCCTGTATTGATGGATATCTACGAGGTACGCATACCCCTTATACAACTAAATTAAATCATGCTAACGAAACACAACAGCACATGGATAAGATGGACCCTTCTACCTTCGCCACCCGAGCCTCTCTTATCCTGACGGGTCTTGGATTCAACAAGGAGACCATCCACAAGAAGACAAAGGACATGTCTGGTGGTTGGCGTATGCGTGTTGCCCTTGCTAAGGCCCTCTTCGTCAAGCCTACCTTGTTACTTCTTGACGACCCGACAGCGCATTTGGATCTTGAAGCCTGCGTGTGGCTTGAGGAATACCTGAAGAAGTGGGAGCGTACACTGATTCTCGTCTCTCACTCTCAGGATTTCCTGAATGGAGTGTGTACCACCATGATTGACATGCGAAAGCAACAGCTCATGTACTACGGTGGTAACTTTGACTCTTACGTCAAGACCCGCAAGGAACAAGAGACCAACCAGATGACGGCCTACAAGAAGCAGCAGGAGGAGATCAAGCACATCAAGGAGTTCATCGCCAGCGCGGGTACCTACGCCAACTTGGTGCGACAGGCTAAGTCCCGACAGAAGATTCTTGACAAGATGATTGCCGATGGTCTTATCGAGGAAGTCAAGGAAGAGAGGGAATTCAAGTTCAGATTCACAGACGTCGACAAGTTACCCCCTCCCGTCCTATCATTTGACGATGTCACGTTTTCGTACTCAGGCGAAGCCAAGGACGACCTGTACCGCAACATCGATCTCGGTTTCGACATGGACTCCCGAACAGCCCTTGTCGGCCCCAACGGTGTCGGAAAGAGTACGCTACTACGTCTAATGACCGGAAAGCTCTCTCCGACCAGTGGATCCGTCCGTCGACACACTCATCTGAAGCTCGGCTTGTACTCTCAACACAGCGCTGAGCAGCTCGACCTAACCAAGAGTGCTCTAGACTTTGTCCGTGATAGGTACCGCGATAAATCGCAGGACTACCAATACTGGCGACAATGCCTCGGTAGATACGGAGTCTCCGGTCCCGTTCAAACCGCGCTGATGGGCACGCTGTCTGAAGGTCAAAAGAGCCGAATCGTCTTCGCTCTGCTTGCTATTGATTCGCCAAACATGCTTCTCCTCGACGAACCTACAAACGGTCTAGATATCCCCTCCATCGATGCTTTAGCAGACGCTATCGAGGCATATAGCGGCGGTGTAATTGTCGTTTCTCACGACTTTAGGTAAGAATCGCCCCCAATCCCAATGCATATCAACTATTGCTAATGCGTGTAATAGATTGCTCGACAAGATTGCAAAGCAAATCTTGGTGTGCGAGAACCGAACGATCAAGCCGTGGGACGGTTCGATAGGAGAGTACAAAAACTACCTGCGCAAGAAGATGTTGGCTGCCGGTGCAGTTTAGGATCTATCATTTTCCACGATTCCCATTTAGCCCGGTTAATTATGCACTGATGCTCTCGTTCACGAGTGATGATCGTACTATAAAGGTGGTACGGAAAAGGAGAGCGCATACGTACATACAAGGTCGCGGCTCGGAGGTCTATAGATTGGGCAAACGAGGCATAGAGCCGCAACAGCCTTGAATTTAAAAAGCTTTGCTTTCAAAGGGGGCTTTTCAGGAACCGCGGAGAGCCGGCGCGAATATGCGCCGCAATTTCGCACATAGGGATAGACTAGGTAACTTAGATGAATTTAAAAAAATATTTCTGCCTTAGATATGCGACCATGATATGATATATAAATGTGATTTAGGATAGTATGATCTTGTATGTACGTAAATTATGTGTTCTGGTTACTACTACTGCAACTATTATTTTAATCATATTATAAAGAATCACATAGCCAAATATCATGTTCTATTATAATCTGTAAAATCTACACATTGATATGTTCTATGGTTGAGGGGTTACTAAAGTGTTACTTCTATAGGCCTGTCCCTGTCAAGACGCGCTATTCTAATGAGATTTCCCCTCACGCTAATTACTACCTTTATATGTGCGATTGGCAAACGAATTTGCAACAAGCACTAAAGGCCGCTTGGCCCAATGGTAAGGCGTCTGACTACGACCGAGTATGATAAACATACTTGACGAGTTATCAGGAGATTCTGGGTTCGAGCCCCAGGGTGGTCATCTTTTTGGTGTTTTTTTGAACAACAACACCATGCATTCAGCGTCACGACTTCTTGTTTTACTTTATTTCTTGTTTTGCTTTATTTCATTCACAAACCAAATTTTTTTATTCATATATAATGGTCAATAGCAAAACAATCACCTTATGAGAACATATAAAATCCGTTCGATCCCTTTGTCACTTATTAGGTAAAACGTTTCTACAAAACAGAAGTGCACAATTTCATTCTCATCCTACTGATTCCCCCCCTACCCAGCCAACCTTCTAGTTTTCTATATATTTCGCAATGCTTCGCAACTTCTTACCCATTTTTATCAACTCAATTACCTCAATATCATCTCAATTACCTAAATACTATCTCAATTACCTAAAGTTATCAACTCAATTACATAAAGTTATCAACTCTGATCATTCATCGCCATGGCCAAGCTTACAGATCTTCCAGTTGAGCTTTTGCAAATGATCGCAACGGCAAAAGCCCGGTCCCGTCCTATATTAGATCAAAAGGATCTGGCAAGCTTCTCCGTTGTGAATTGGTGGTTATATAGAGTCGTTAATTGCATCCTCTACGCCTACAACGTAAAGCATAAGCACGGTACCTTGTTTGATTATGCAGCGAAGCACGGAAATCTCGACACCCTAAAAGTTGCAGTCTCATTCGGTCTAGAGGCGGAATCCTGGTATGCCGTGCTAGTAGAGGCTTGCAGAAACCGTCACCGCAATATTATTACGTGGCTGATGGACCATGGCATTCCTCTCCAAAAAGGATCCAAGAAATATTTAAAGAAATGGGAACCTTCTTTTGAGTCAGGTTATTACACGCAAGATCCGTATGCATGGAGACATAGGATAACAAAGGGATGTCCAGCATTAATCCTTTCAATCGAAAATAAAATGGAGGATATTGCTCTACTCCTATTATCCCATGGCGCCAACACATCTTTTAACATAGGAGACCAACACAAATTTAGGTCGATACTACACCACGCAGCTAGTCGAGAGATGGTTAAAGTAGTAGAATATCTCGTACAAACGCTGGGAATACCTATCGATTTAAAAGACTACAAAGGCTATACTCCCCTACATTACGCAATGGAATACTCGCCAGTATCAGAGAGTACCAAAATGCTCAAGACGTTGATAAAACTCGGAGCCGACATCAACAGCGAAATTGGTGGTAAGATTCCACTCACATCGGCGTTATATAAGGGTAGAGTTCAACACGCAAATATATTACTTGACTCTGGCTCAAAGATTAAACCAGATCACCCGGAGGAGGAAGTCGGATTTCCTATTCACGCCCTTATGCACACGAAACTTAAGAAGGCGTCGTTCAGGGATTCAATGCAATGGTCTATACTCCAAAGACTCTTCGAAGCCGGTGCCGACCTAACGGAAAGGTACGTTGACGGGTTCGAGCCGTTAGAGGAAGCGATCATATTTGGAACTCCAAAAATGATGACTGGTATCATGGCCTTGAAAGCTCATATGCATGGAGAGGAGTCATTGAACCGAAACTATATCTTCGACTTCATGATAAAGTATCATCCCTGTATAGAGCTTTTCGGCAAGAAGGTAGAAATGTTGCTGAAAGGCGGTAGCAGGGTGGACATCCCTTTATCCTACGGGTATACGTTCCTTTCGTGGTCATTCCTTCAAACCCACCCTCGCCAGACGCGAAGATTGACAACCATGGCTATCGAGTCCATGCATGACCACAGTTATCTTGATCATCTTCTAAAGGAGTTAGTCACCGGCGGCATCCACTCGTACTATCTACCGGATTTTGCTACCCCTGACCATCTTACGATTCTTATGGACGCCGGTGCCAAGCTACCTAGTGCCGAGGATATAAACCTGGCCGCGTTCTCTTGTTTACCCCACGAGCACCTCGTAAGCAATGGGTGGCTTACCACAATATTAGACATGGGCTTTCCGACTGACAGAATACCCGATCTAGTCACGAGCGCCCTTCAGGAAAGAGCCGATTCTGAAGCTGTTGAGTACCTGCTCGACCTTGTCGAACCCCGTATCTGGCAGCAAAATCCTCAGTGGATAGACGAGGCTATTGAATCAGGCCGTCATACGGTCCTTGACAAACTCTTAAAGGGTATTAAGAATGTAGATGTAAATTCCGTATCGAAATATGGGGAAACACTCCTACTTCGTGCCCTGAAAGGTCCTAGAGCCGACTATTGGGCCATTATGACTGCTCTGGTACTCCTGCAGCACGGTGCTGATCCATTCTTGCCAACAAGACACTCGGCTTGTCACGGTAAAAAGTATACAAATACCTCACAGTACTCGGCGTTTGAGTATGCTTTACATAAATTTTCCTTTAGGTGGGCAGCTGAGGAAATATGGTATAATTCAGCCCCTGAATTACGACCTGATCCAAAGGTGTTCCTCGAATGTGTCCCAAGTATAGGTAACTCCGAAGAGTACCGGGCCGAAATGACCGAGTGGTTGAAACGTCTCGACGCAAAGGACAATGTGAAGAGTGATCTGCTGAAGAAATATCATGATAGAATATCTACCTACCGTAGTTATGATGCATGAAGCTGATACAACTGTTTACGTTATTAGACAATAAAATACTTGATAATCAGGCCCCTATTATGACTTCAGAACTCATCTAAGAGATTGTGATAACTTTGTAATTCAGCAAAGGTTTATGACATTAATAAAAAGATGTAATGTACACTCCTCAATAACTTTACGAAAAAGGCCTGTAATATAACTGTAAAAGCTTTCGGGGGTAAAATAAACGATTATCTAACCCCGAATTCCTTTATCTCCACTCTGACATTTTTATTCGTGAAGTTGTCGAGGAGTGTATATCATGTCTTGTGACTTATGCCTCGTACACCCCCTATCGGCCCCATGGCGATTTCAGACCACAATTCGCATGAAATCTTAAATACCGTGGTCTAAAGCACCGAGATAATCAAGAACCGCCGTTTAGAGATAAACCTGATGTTAGGCACATCACCTCCCTATGCAATCTATCCCCTACGCTACCCTATAACCACTGAATTCGGCGTCAAGCCTCGCAAACTCAGCCCTGTGTAAGGCACGAACGCACCTCGGGAAACCAAAACTAAAAATACTACTTCCTACAGCAAAACTCATCTCTTTTCGTATTTAAATCCTGGCTTACTCCCCCGTAAAAAGATCAACTACAAACACCCATAATGCCGAGCACAAGCCCAAAAGGCGGGGCGAACGGAAACGGTTTAAATATAATATGCCTTCAGGTTTAAAATATGGAATATCAAAGACATACCGTATTATATATAAACCTAAATAGCTCCACACGCCGCATGCCCCAAGGGAGGCCTGGCACTTCGTACCCCCGGCGTTAAATATACAACAATAACAACATATAACCACTAAATTTTTCAATAAACTACCTGGGCATGAGGTAGGTAGGTAGGCAGGTTAGATAGGTACTTACCAACTCGCACTTTTAGCCCCCCAAATCATGATTTCAATAAATATAAATTCATTATGACACATTTCAATTTAGCAATAGGCTAGATAAAGCTTCAAGTATCACATTTATTATTGCTGTTTGAGCTCGTCACCTTAATAAGTAAGCGTGCGGGCGCAATGGCAGATTTCACCAGGTCTGCCCTTCTAATCGTAATCCTACAACGATACAACGGGCCTTTGTCCACAGAAAGAAAGAAAGATGATATGGTCGGAAGAGTAATCCGGTTTGCAAAGTCTAACCTCCTAGTACGACGATTTTTAGACCACCTCCCCCCTTCTCTCCTTGCAAAGATGACGATTAACTAAAGCTCTATGAATCTCTGTATGTATTCGTCCCGCCGAGAGCCTGCCCTGCACGTAAAATCGATGCCAACGTAACGCCGTATCACTCCTCTTATTTTGTACAAGGCCCTCAGTCCTAAACTTCTGTTTCGAAAAGCGCCACCCCCGTTTTCATATGTGAAGCTATTATTCTCGACAACGGGTTAAATATCCATCTCGCCATCAGCAATGGCAAGTCGCTGCTTTGTCGTCTTGGCCTTCTTGCTGCCTCCTTTTCGTTTCTTTGCAGCTTTCACGTCTCCGGCTTCGACTGGAGTGGCGGTGCCAGAAGGTTTATTACCATCGTCGAAATGACCCTCGCCTGCAAGAATACAGTTAGTGACTTATTTCAATAAAATCAAGCGATATAGGGAGATGGCTTGACTTACCCTCATGATACATCTCGTCCAAACTGACGGCCTCCCGCTTTCGTTTGTTACCGCCCCGCTTCTTCGTTGCTTTATCCAGCTCGCCACTTTCAAGCAACTCTTTCTCCCGCTGCTCGATGAGCTCGGCCTGTTCGTCGTCGGCAAGCCACATAGCAATGTCGCGGTTGCGATTTTCAGCTGGACGACGTCCGCTGAAGTCGACGCCCCGAGCACCGCCACCTTGGATAACAACTCGTTGCACTTCTTCTTTCTGCATGGCACGCTTCCGAATGCGTTCTTCAATGGTTCCGCGGGTAATGAGACGGTAAACGGTGACTTGTTTGGTCTGTCCGAGACGATGTGCACGATCCATAGCTTGCGAATCAATAGTAGGATTCCAATCGCTATCGTAGAAAATAACCGTATCGGCAGACGTAAGGTTGATGCCCAGACCACCAGCACGAGTCGATAGCAGAAAGATGAATATTTCAGGGCGTGTCTGGAAATCATGAACAGTGTCACGACGATCCTCCAGCTTCGTAGAACCATCCAAGCGGCAGTATTTATAGTTGCGGTAAGTGAGGTACTCCTCCATAAGATCGATCATTCTGGTCATCTGGAAGTATAGTAGCACACGGTGGCCTTCCTCCTTCAGTTTGAACAACAGGTGATCTAATTTAGCAAGCTTCCCGCTATCGGTCACGAAACGATGCATGCTAGGGACGGTAATATTTGTGAATCGCCGCTTCTCGTTATCAGGCTGAGGGAGCATCGCGGGTGGCGGGTATCGTTCAATTGGGACGTTCTGCAAAACAAGAGCCTTCTCCTCCGGCTGGTTGGGTCCATACAAGGTCTTTCGCATTTTCATGTTGAATAGCGTATCCTCACGCTCGGCGATTGGTGCTCGGGTACCCTCGCATGAAACCTGTATGGGCGGGGCGGAAGCACCAGGCAAGGCTGCTTGCTCAAGCCGGCCCAGACCCAAATCTCGCCACGTCCCCCGAGAGACATTCATGAGATTGTCAAGTACACCTCCGCTCGTGACCTCCGCCAGAGGTTTCCGATCCGATCGTGCCGTGATCTGGAACAGGGCGTGGGCGGGGGTATAGTTCTCCTCGCCAGGCTCGTCGTAGATCACGTTCATGCGGCCAAGTCGGTTCTCTTTCTTAACTAGATCCGCAGCTCGCGAAAATACATCCTGATGGCTGGCTTTGTAGACGTCCTCCGGGCTAGCATCGGCGAATCGAAGGAAAGAAAACCCATCATTGCCGGACGTGCTCTCGCGTACGTTTTCGGGGGCCCAAATGTTCATAAGATGGTTTAGGTATCTGCTTCTAAAGCCCGCCTTCTCGTTGTCTTTTCCGGCCTTGTGCAACCGACCACCTTCGGTCCAAACGAGGCGCGGCAGCTGGTAGTCAATGAGATTGCGAGTCGAATAACCAACCGCGACGTTATTTCCTTCGCGTACGAATGAAGCAGTTTCTGCGAAGTAGCCAGTGAAAAAGGGACTCGCCGTATCAGCACGCTCGAACAAGTCAGGATGGTTACAAACTTTTCGGAACTGCATGACGAGATTCATCAATGTACCCGAATCTTGGTCGTCTCCAAGCGTCGCTTTCTCAATCAGATCCATAATACTAATCTGGTTCCGTAAGTTCCTATAGTAAGCACGCTGTCGGTAAGTAAGCTCGCAGAACACATCGAGCTCGATCTTGTCGCCGAGTTCCTTCTGCACATGTTTCTTGACTCGGCGTAACATAAACGGCTTGAGGATTAAATGTAGCCGCCTAAGCTGGTCCTCATTAAGCGTCGTATTGCTCTGGGCGTGTGATTCGATATCCTTAGAGAACCATTCGCTGAACTCGTCGTGCGAGTCGAATAAGGAAGGCATGATGAAATGTAGAAGGGCCCAAAGTTCTTGCATATTGTTCTGGATTGGAGTACCGGTGAGAAGCAGTCGGTTACGACAGTGGAACCCTAGCAGGCACTTCCAACGCGAGCTTTGAGAGCTCTTGATAGCTTGCGCCTCATCGAGGATCATATATTGCCAACGCATCTTCTGGAAGTAGGCAACATCCGAGACGACGAGCTGATACGATGTAACTAAGACGTGGAAAGGCGCGTCTTTACGGTACGTGTTATGCTTACGATCCCAGAACTTGCGGAGCACCTTTCGGTCGCCAGCAGTGCCCCAATACGGGAGAACCTTAAATTCTGGGACGAATTTAGCTATCTCCTGCTGCCAGTTGTGTAAAGTAGATGCAGGCGCAACTACAAGGTACGGGCCCCAGATATCGTGGACCTCAGCGAGGTAGGCCATAACAGAGATAGATTGAACCGTTTTTCCGAGACCCATTTCGTCTGCCAGAATGCCGTTAATACCTTGTTCGTAGAGATTGGCAAGCCAGTTTAGACCCTTCAGCTGGTATTCCTTGAGTTGGCAGTTCAGCAACTTAGGCTGCTCGACCGTTACATCGCCAAGACCAGTTGGATTCTGGAAGTTCATTTCGCCGTCCTCGTCCATGTCATTGTCGGGCTTATTGAAGCTTCGTGCCTTCGCCTGTGCTTCTGCAATAGCATTCTGAGCATTTGCCACGGCTGCTTCTCTCAGTGCCTCTTCATCCTCAGCGTCGAAGTTCAGATTCTTAAAATCAGTAATCTTCTTGCCGACAGGACCGGATGGTTCTGCAACATCAACATCGGTCGGCTTAGCAGCGATATTGGCATCTGGTGCGATATCTGGGTTATCCGTACTACGCTCGACTTCGTCTGTCTTGATTTTTTTGCCGATAAAGTGCGAGTACAGCTCCGTCTGAGAGATCAAGAAGTTGAGCTTCCTCTTCTGACGAGCAGCTTCGCGGTCGGCTTCCTCTTTACGAGCATTCTCAAGTTCCTGGCGCTCTGCTGCCTTGCGAAGATCACGTTCCTCACGCTCGTTGCGCTTCCAGAAACCCATCATATCGCGCATACAACGCTTTGCACGAGCCTGGAGGTCTTTAGTGCCTTTATTAGTACGAAGTTGCCAACGCTTAGCCTCTTTCGAAGCCAAGATAGCAGTTTTCTTAAGATTCGAAGCCTTCGTGCCATATGAATCGCTCGCCAGCTTAAATGTCTTCGGAACATCTTTGCGTGCGAGGTCGCGCCAGATCTGATCATAGATCTGGTTGTATCCCTTAGATTGGAACTTGGCTTCGAGAGGGTTAAGTGGAGGCTCTTCGACAGACTTTTCCTTCTCCTTCGGTTCCTTTGTAGGGATATCCTTAGATTCCTTCTCCTTCTCTTTGGGCTCCTTGGACGATGACTTGCTCAACTTTATGCGGATCTTGGTCTCTTCTTTGGTGGGCAACTCTTCGCCCGCGTCTAGAGCAGCTTGAGCAGCAATGGCCGAATCCTTCTCTGCCTGTTTCTGCTCCTTCGACTTCTTCGGGCGGTTGCCACTACGACCCTTGCTCTTGCTCTTAGAGCCAGTCTCGAGATCGGTCGCCTGGAAAGTCGACATCGTGCCACCTTCAAGATTTAGCTCAAGCGGTGCCAAGTTACGTGCCGGACCCTTTATACCCTTTTGCAAGATCAGCTTTGTTTGCTGCGCCTTTTTGTTGGCACGTTCCGCGTCTCGTAACCACTTCGCTCGCTCGGCATCGTCTTCGGCAGCAAGTGCCTTCGCTAAGGCCGCTTCCTTCTGCTCGATAGTGACCTGCATAGACTTCTCTCTACGACGCTTACGTTGCATGTCCTTCTTGCGCTCTTTCTCGGCATAAATTTCGCGTTCTCGGACTTCTTGTAAGGCATCATCGTAGTGGAGCGTGTCGTATCGGCGCCTGCCATAGTTCGCATGTTCATTCAACTTGCTTGACAAGGAGACAGCTAGGTCTCTTCTCCGACGAACGTGGTCGTCGTCCTCCATATGTTCAACGTCTAACCTACGCTTCTTTAAACGTCCATGGAAAAATTCCTCTTCGGCTTCGAGCTCGGATAGGTCAACATCTTCCATCTCGGCATCGAGTTGGTCAAGCAGACTCTGGATCTTCTTTTCTTTGTCTGCTGAGAGGGCCTTTGGCTTGACTTGTCCATTAGCCTGCCTCTTGGGGGCTCTTGAAGGGGTTTCTTTCGCGTGGTTCGCCGACACGCGACGTGAGTCTTTTCTTGAACTACTTTCCGTGTCCTTCAAAATTGACTCGCGTCCTTTGCTCTTGCGAGCTGGCTTTTCTTTAAGTTCTGTCATCATGGGAGCCCTGGGCTTCGGAAGAGGTTCAGCGCTGGAAAGGATGTTGGAGAAGGACATCAACTCGGCTGCACGGCTAGGAGTCTAAAAAGGGGGGGTCAGCATTAATTATCATCATCGTGCTAGTATTAGATAAAAATCAAAGAAGCGGTACTAATCACGTACATTTGATGAAGAAGTTGGTTCCGGGTTTAATATTGATGGCAGTGACGGTGCCGGTGTTAAAGAGGTGTTGCGATTGGTAGAAGTGATGGAATCTAGTGCGGTACGGTTGTGACGCGAGGGGGGAGAACCCAAATTAAGGGCTTTGTTGGAAGGGCTGGTCGGTCGGCCGTCGTTTTTGGGGTGCGAGTGTGAATGCGGGCTTCGTGGATATTTTGCATTCACAGGTGAAGGTGAACCGTAACCATTGTAATATTCGCTCTTGGACTGCGAGAAATCATACGGGTCAGATCGCTGAAAGTGACCAAGGTTAGTCAAGGAGTTGGAATGTTGATGATGATTTCTAATGGCAGATTGGTTGCAATAAAAAAAAATTGATTGATGATGTTCCTTGTCCCGGGGCGAACACCGAACAAAACGTGTTGGATGTTCGCACTGCCACTAAGCAAACTTATGTAGGAGGTACTTTGGGATTGAATATGATTATAAGAAAAGGTCTGAGTTGCTAATAACTCATATTTATGATTTTGTGGTATTAAAACGTGTTAAGACACATTCGGCCAACATCACGTAAAATGTTTTTTTATAAAAAAATGAAAAAAAATAAAAAGCTCTAAAGTTGTGCTCGGGTATGGATGGTGGGAATGTAGAATATTTTTTTTTAAAGCTTACCTGCTTGGACCAGTTGTCGGAAACTCTCCTCTCCCTGGTTGTATCAGTAAGCGGGTCGTAAAAACTCCCTGATGCTTTTTCTCTGGACGGTTGATGGTAATCAGGCGGCGAGAGATGGCCTGAAGTCTTAGGAGGCTGCAGCGGCGATGCACTTGCACCATTCGTAGACGACATGGCAGATGATGATGCCATAATTGAACTCAAGGCTCCCGGCGGAGGAGCCAGAGGAGGTAAGGAAGACGAAGGCGCCAATAGTGTCGATGAAGAAGTTGATAATTGATGCGACGCGTTACTATAGGGATGCGCAAGGGAAGTGATTGTAGCGGGTGGCGGTCGCGTCGTCGATCTCGATGTAGGCGATGCAGGAGTCGTGATGGATGCGACAGACAAGTTGATTTTTGGCGATGGAGAATGGAGGAATGAGGAAGAAGAGGTGGTGGTGGGATTATGATTGTTGGTTGTAGTAGTAGTAGTGGTAGTAGTAATAGTAGTGGCGGCGGGCTGACGAAAGTCTAGTGGTTTCGTCGAAGCCGTAACAGTCGGAGAGGTGTTATTGCTATTCCTATTGTTGCTGGTACTGCTGCTTGAACCGGCACCTGTGTGCCCATTGTGGGTGTGGGTGTGGGTGTGGCCGTGACCGCGAACGGCTTGGTTTACGTGGGTTGGTACTTGCGCTTGAGCCTGGGCTGCGGCTGCGGGATTGGAGTTAGTATTGGCGTCAAGGTTCAGGTCATTCGCGTTGTCTTTGCCGGTGGAATTGGTAGAATTGGAGAAACGTGGTCCTAGCGTATCTGAATATGTCATCTCCATCCCCATCCCCATTCCCATTCCAATCCCAATCCCCGTACCGGTATTATTGTTAATATTGCTAGACCCTATTCTAGGTCTTGACAGTGATCCTAGTTGCGATGTAGGAGTAACGCCACTCGAATTGCCGTCTCTACCGTCTCTACCGTCGTCGCTATGATTATCGTCGTTTACGCGGTGGAGGACAGTTGCATGAAACCCACTCGAGGCCATCTTCTCAATATTCAATTTCTCGCTTGCTCGTCATTCACACACGCAACTCTCTCTCTCAAGCACTTACACACTTCCTTCTTCGCTGGACCAGTAGCTGATTTTATACTTGTCTTATGTTCCTAACTCATTGTAACTTGGGTGCGACGTGACGGGGGTAAGACAAGAGGCTGACGCCTTGGGATTCGACAGCGGAGAAAACCAGAGGGAAGTTCAGTTACAAATAGATAAGTAAATATGACCAAGATACTTTTCCGAAGATAGCTGAATAAAGTGTGCGATCGCTCAATTAGTATAGCGGGATCTCGTTGTCGTGACGTGGGCGGCCAAAATATTTAGGTTAAAGGCTACGGTAGATAAGTACCTAAGGTATTTGTCTACAGTAGTTCTTTGTCGCAAAGGATATGCGCATCGGCAAGAAGACTGCTTTGAAAGATGCAAGCTCCAACAAGGCTAGTTTAGAGCGGATACTGAATTCTGTAGTGGTTTGAACCGATTGGGGCGAAACTCTAGTCTAAATCATAGCTGGCGATACATTCGGAGCTGAGTGATGAAGATAGACGGGTTTATAGGACTAGTGAATGCGATGATGCGGGTTGATGCGAAAACTACACCTTATGCGATGCAAGAAGAAAAAAAATAACACCAAGGAAATAGGAAGAAAATAGAATGAGCAAAGGGGGGGACGGGGAAGGAAACGGCGAAGAAATCAAAAAGTGAAAGGGGGCAGGCAAGAGAGACGACAAGAGAAGGGTGCAGGACTTTGTGAGGTGGAAGGGTCGAGAGACGAAAAGAGAGACGAGCGAAAGAGCAGGTGAGGACCGATGCGATGACGATGACTTCTTCAAGCATACTGAATTGTATGAATTGTATTGTACCTCAGGTAAATACCCAATAAGGATTCGCACTAAGACTGTGGACATCGTACCTACTTTCCATTTCCATGGCAGCATGGGCATCGCATTAGAAATGGAGACACTGATTAACCCGTTTTCGTTACTGCATTCTGCATATCCTGAATGCCATTGCCACTTTTCTTCCCACATCTAGTGCTTCACGCCTTCTCGCCTTCTATGTATGTACCGCAACTGCATTAAGCACAGGCGAGCGAGGCAGCAGCTCTCCGCCAAGAGAAGTCGTTCCGTGACAGTGACGATCGATCCAGACGGGGGCATGCTGGGGACAGAACATTGAACTAGACCAGGTCCAGACCCATATGCTACCCAGTCACAGGGCTCTCATACAAAATTCGAGGGAAAAAACTCCTCCACACAATGTCGAGCTCAATAATCCCTGTCTTCCCGCTCACCCAATTATAAATCCCTGTTCCCTCGCGTCTCCGCACTCCTTCTCTGGGTTGTATGTATTGCAACTCTGGATATCCCGAACAGAGAAAAATACCACCTAGACGGAAAAAGAAGAACGTTAGGAATAAAGAGAAAGAGAATGAACGAAGAGAATCTCAACAAAAGATATGACCAAATTTTTAGTAAGTTTCTAAATATATACCTTAGGTACTCAAATACCTAAAGATGATATAAAGGCAGGAAAAAGTAAAAATTAAGTACACTATTATATGTGCATATGATCTGATCAATCTGATGAAGAGTCGCGTCCATAGGTACACTACGACTAAATATAATAAGATGGATCGCCAGGGCTAGGAGCCAATCGATAAGAGAGAACAAACATGCAACCACGAATAAGAGCTCCGGAGCAGCCGCAATTTACAATACATGCATACAACATGATAAGAGCTTATCCTGTTCAGGTTAAATGTGGACCATATGCCAGGGGCGTTTAGAGCGGACCTGGCGACACGGGACTCTCCAACGAAAAGGCTGGGCTTTCCACCTGCGTAAGCTTCTTTTGCCAACACGACACGACACGAAACTAGCCGGTTCAAAATCCTCTCACGCGAATTTCTTCGACAGGAAAAAAAAAAAGAAGCAAAAGGGTAAAAAAGAAAAATAAGGCTGTCGGTATCCGCATATCTGCATGTCCACTTTCTACGCGTCAGCTACGATTGTACGAGGTTTTGTCCAACGTACCTAAAGTTGTCAGATCGATGAGTTTTCATCCATCTATCTCGTATAAAGACTCTCGTACATATGTACATGATTTGTCCATGCGCGCATCGCGATTAGTACAACGTACAGCTCAGCTGCATAGTTTCGAGTTTTGAACGTTACTGTACTCCACGTTTCGACTGCATGGCCGCATGTCAATCGCCTGCCACCAAATTCAAAATGTGAAGTCTCTCCAACTCTTCACATCACATCGCCACTCTTTACTACTCTTCAACCTTCAACTCTTCAACTCTAAGTAGCGAGCAAGGAATGAACATAATCTCCGATTATCTTATGTAAAGCATATATCCCTTTCCCGGTCAAGTGAGGGAAATGATAAGATACTCTACGAATTAAATGGCCGAGAGAGGCATCTAACCAAGGAATAGGCCATTATCAGATGCTCTACATATTACGGACATACATAAATACGTTCTAACTATCTCGAAAACCGACATAGCTTGTAGTTCATTGTAATAAGTAAGTAACTTCTCTTTATTTTCAGCAGCACATATGAAGAAAATCCAGCCTATTTCAATTATTTTCAATCGATATCATAGTGCGAGCAAGATCTCGAATTGCGCCACCCCTGGCTTCGTGATTAAGAGAAACCCATCCATCTCCCCCGTCTCCACATAATAAATAACAACCCCTTTTTCTAGAGTATGTAGAAGCGAAAAATGTAAAATGATTCAAGGAAATAAATGAGCGACAAGAAGTGAAGTATGCATTTTAGTCTCTTTTCCCCCTTTTATACGACCCTCTCGTTTCCCCCTTACTCCTATGGTTACGTTACCCAAGGTTAGGTAGTTTGGGACAGAGATGGAGCAGAGAATAAGGAGAGCAGCAATTCATTAGATCATGCGCCAGCTGCGGCGTAGGCGCTCGACGCCTTTGCCCTGCCCAGCGCGGGTCTTGCGACCGCCCCACCAAGTCCACTCGTCCTCGTCCTCACTCTCCCGAATAACCTCGTCGCTTTCATACTTGTCGGGCTTTCCGGTCGGGTATCCTGCAACGGTTGAGGTAGACTGAGGCTGGGTGGCGAGAGTAGTAGGGACCGACGACGGTGCCGTCACTGCGTCGGCAGATGATGTCCCAGCAGGAAGGATAGTAACCCCAGGTTCCATCGATCCGATCGGGAAGCATATCTCGCCGCCACCATAGCCGCCAGAAATGCACGTACTTAAAGGCAGAGACGAGGTCACGGTCGCAGCATCACTGCTTCCGGTAGAACTAGGAGGGAGGGGCGTCACGAGCACCGTACTAGTGCTGGGGAGTGGCAGGCTGGTTGGGTAGCCGGGAACCGAAGAAACGGTGGAGAATGTCTCAGTGCTGCCTTTCGAAGAGATGGTGGCTGTTGTGGCGTCTGTGCTTCCAGTAGTGTAGATGGAGCTTAAGGGGACAGGTGCTGACTGGCTTGACGCGCTGGAGAATTCATCCGAGGAACTAGTGAGATATCCACTTGTTAGCAACTCAGAAGTCGAAGTGATGGTTGAGCCTGTGACTGCGCTCGTCTCCCCCGTAGTGTAGGTTGGAGTTGGTGATGCCGCGGGGATGGTGTAGCAGATATAAGTGTAGCCACCTCCGTAGGTTGGTTGTTCATAGCAGGTGGTGGCGACGGGGGCGCTTGAACTCGGAGTTAAAACTGTCTCAGTGGGCGCGGTTTCAGTCGACGATTCAGGGAAGCTAAACGTCGCCGTACTCCAAGCATTTGAGCTACTTGTTACTCCAGATGTTGAAGAGGATGCAGTGCTAGTTGAGCCCGACTCATTCGGCGAAGAGCTGGTTATCGCGGCGGTTGACGAGGTGCCTATGATAGGGCTAGAGTAGGAGCTTGAGCTGCTTGAGGAAGCGGTAGGGTTAAGTCCTGAACTAGTTGTAGAGCCTATTACGACGGTCGTCGTCCATGAGAATGAATTGCTAGGAGTATAATAGGATATTGTCTCTGTCCCAACGGTGCCAGACGAGGAGCCGTATGCAGAACTAGTTGTTCCACTAATGGATCCCGTTGTCGAGGACGGTATAGATCCCGAGTATGTCGTAGCTGGCTCACTAGACGTATCTGTTGTACCAGGAAGACTGCCTGTCACGGTGCTCAAAGACGAATAGGAAGAGGTCGTGTAGCTATTAGACCAAGTCCAGGAGCCTGTGCTAAAGTTTGAACTAAAGATCGAGGATGATATGCCAGACGAAGCTGAAGTAGGGATACTCCTGCTAATAGTGCTCGTGCTGTCTGGGGCCGTGCTATAAGTACCGGAGATTGAGGTATCTGACGGGGTCAAAGGGATTGGAACGATGGTCGTGGAAGTGAGAGTGGATTCCAGTGAGGATGGCCAAGGACTGGCCGGGTATGTCGAAGTTGGTAATGCTCCGGTTAACGTGCTTGACTCTGACGTAGGGCTAACGGTCACGGCTGGACTGGTCGAATCTGTCCCAGTTGGCAATATTTCTCCTGTACTTGACGTGGACACATCATAACTACTTGTTACTAAGTATGATGTACTTGCACCAGGAGTAGAAGCAGACGTGCTTGAATCGGGAGAACCTGTTCCAGTTGAGGACTCATCAGTGCTATAACCTGTTAGTGTCCCATTCTGTTATCGAAATTAGTCAATATTGAATGTTTTTTCTCACCATGTGCTGCTTGACGTTTCTGGTAGGGTATTTGCCGTTGAGCTCGTGATTGATCCGGTGCTGCGGGACAAGGATGGCGATGTAAAGGTGGTGTTAGAAAATCCTGAAGAGTATGTTGGAATAGGAGAGCTGTAAGGAATACTTGTCGACTCGCTCAAAGTAGCAACAAAGCTTGATGTTAGGGTTACAGTGGTATCGACGGAGGTGGTAGAATAAGAGGAAGCCAAAGACGAAGAGCCAATAGGAGCAGAAGACGACGATCCAATAAGAGCAGTAGACGAAGTTCCCAATGTGTTGGTTGAGTACCACGGTAAAGTCGAAGACTCGGAACACGCAGCAGACACGGTCACAGTGGAAGCACAGCTACTATCACAAACTGTAACTGTGGTCGTAACAGTGATTGCTTCCGGCTGCTGGGGGAGACCGTTGATCAAAGAAGCTCTAACGCATATGTTAGTAAATAACGCGTAACACTTGACATCAAGAAACATACCCTAGGCCTAGGAAGGCCAAACGAGTGGATGGATACATCATGAGAATTTCGAGATGGCAACTAAACAAAACGAATGTAAAAGCCTCGAGTAGGCGAGAATCTTGGAGAGACAGGATATAGAAGCATATCTGATTCGAGATCATGTCCTCTTTATAGACCTACATATGATCCAACTTGCCATTACATAACTGCATTTACGAAGACACATATTGTTCAATGCTCTATGACAACATGGAAGGCTGATGACTTTCAAGGGGCATGTGGGTCTACGTTTGTATACATCAGGACAGCCTTAGATCCATGCGACATCCCGACGGAACATGCTTCATAACCTGGTTCTTTACTAGGATCACCGACGATATTATATTGAATGGGCCGAGAGCAGTTGCTAGCCATAGTAGCGCAAAGCTCAACGACGTCGTCAGAATCATTATCATTCCAAGACAATCTGCAGATAACAGGGCTCTGGTGTCGTTCGAATTAGACTATTGGGCGGTTCTCAGCGACAAAATGTCTTACACGCACGTTTCCTAATAGTTAGGTAGGTACAAGGTTATTCGCCATTCTTCAGTGTTGAAGGCTAAGATTAGAACTCGTTTGCGGCGTGCGACGTATGTAGTTGTGCTTCGGGATGAAGCCGCCAACTAGCAGTTGATATAACGGCTGGCTGCTTCCAAGATATCCGAGGAATCGTGTTCCGGTCAATACAAGCATACAAGCATACAAGCAAACGAATCGGTTAAGTTTGGTTGGCACATGGTTTGCTTCATTGCACATCCTGGCTTCTCGAACAAATGGCATGGGCTACCGGTGCTGAGGACGGGATCTTGTTTAACACGAGCTCCCCTCAGCCCCCTAGCATATCTCGATACAATATTTCCAACCGAATTAAATGCAGAAATCCGTTAGGCTACTTATGCAGAGCTACGATTAGAGATATCGGCTCACATACGTTATATATACCTATATAAAATCATGCTTGTGGTTCAGACTGTCACCACCTATACGCAGGCGATGCTTGCAGGGTTAAGAGGTATCACGACTTATACAAAAATTGTTCCTTGCATATATTTGAATATATTGATTAATACCTAATGAGGAGAAAGTTGCTTAAGCGGTCATTCTACGTGCCTTGCAGCTACTGAAGATGCAGGCTTCCGATGCCGTCCGACAAGTCACAGAAAAAGCGGAACGCATTAGGACGTAAACCCAGATATACGGGGTCGATCATCACGAAGAATATGGTAGCGAGGTGTTACGAGCAAATATAATTAATAGATAGAATGTCAATAAGGTTAGTAGCGTTCCACGTCGCGTGGATAGGAGTTTGAATCGATGAGAACCTCCTAACCTAGGTACTTGGTAGGTAGTCTGGTCCGAGGGAATTTTGTAGCATAAAACAACACAAAAGTTCGGCCCACGGGAGAAAGGGATGTTGTCAACCGTGAATATGTCCTTCAGACACAGAAACTTCCGAGCCGTGATTGAGTATGGACGCGTGGGCCCAGGCATCCGCCGAAACCCATTGGACGGACGGAATGGCTCACGCGTATAGTTGCTGGCGGCACATTTTAATCGGCCGAGACCCGATGTACTGGGTATGTGCTCGTGAGGAGGATGTATGAGCTCAGGTACCGTCGTTTGAAAGTCAGGGTTGACCCAAGCGGCCGTCAATTCGCCTCAAAATGTCTCTTCGTCTACGTACGAAGCTTTCGTAAATAAATTAAGGCGTGACATGATGGACTCGGAGGCCTGAGAGGTGATATAAAGATTGTGCTACTTAGACACAGCTTCTAATGCCACGTATCAGTTTGTATTCCCCTGAGGATGTATTCATTTCGTAGGTAATTTGTCTAGTAATTCTTTAATGGTTGTGTCTCGTAAGGGTGGTAAGGGTGGTGGGAGTTCGATGTTGACAATGGATGGGTATGAGACGACGTGCTATATGTCATAAAACGGTGGCCTCGATGAAGTTAATTGGTAATATATGAGTATCAATGGACACGGCCAAGAGCAGCCGTTGTGGCTTTGTGATAACGCGTACACACAACGTTGGGTTGGAGGTACCGAATAAGCCACATGTTATGTCTCAGGGCTGTAAGCGACACTGCATCGTTGCGGTGCGCCATCTGCCATATACCGATGGCCTGGTAGATAGGTGTCTATGCACTTAATGGGAATAATGATGCTAGAGATAGCATAGGAGAGAAGTGGGATGTCGTTTTGCGTCACATCATGTGCGAGAGGGGAGAGCCGTATGGTAAAGCTCATCCCTTCCAGAGTCTCAACAGTTGAAATGCTTCTTGAGAAGTTCATGTTCAAATGCGGCTAAATTACCTAGGCATGCTGTTCTGGCCAGTCTTCTAAAGCGTTGCCAACTGTTGGTAGCATATGAATGATCCGGTATATATTTGGCAGATGCCGAAAAACCGGTGTAGGTTCGTGCAAATGAGAGACATTGGAATTACTCCTTCGAATGAGCGCGGAGAATGGTAACTCATGAGGCCCAAGCTCTGAGGTTAGTTCAATGAAGTAAATTGGAGTTGGTGTATAGGTTCCCAGCGAATTAACAATACCAATAGGCAGAGGCAGAGTAGCCGTTCTTTAGGGACAGGAATCTTGAGTCTAAGTGGCTGGAAGGGCAATTGCTGCTATCCCCCACCAACGGCCCTGACAAAAGGGTTATGCTGTGGAACGACAACAGTTAAGACTTTACATCTCAGGGGAAGCCGGTTGTTCGCTCGTGTATGGAGGCCTGATGAACGTCAGAAACAAAATGCCTACACAGTACCTAGGTCTAACTCGAGGTCCAGTGTGAAGCTCCCCCTTTCCCTGATGTTGATCGGCTTCAATTTAATCCTAAGGCACCTAGCATCCCCAGCCTTTACAATAGTGTGGGAGAATGCCGAGGTAAGCGTCCTCGGCAATGCACGTCAACTTCCACTATTCCCTACTATCTAGATGCTAGCTGACTTTAATTGCAGTCTCTTGATGGGACGATAATTGCTGTGGCTCATCGTGGTCGGAGATCAACCGTGGTCTAATGCCAGATCATGTTGGGGAAAGAAGCGGGCAATTCTCCTGGTGGCGCGCAGTAGCGCTGGCGATATGAGACAAACCATTCTCAAGAGTGTTCAGAAACCCGCCGATCGTCATCGTAGGCCATTCCTCTACAGGATGGAGAACATCAATTATTGACGCTTGACCATTGGATGGCGCCGAAGGGCGGAAAAGAAAGAGTTCGGAACACAGAGAACACGCGGTCAACATTTTGGTATATAAGACCAGTTGACGACCACTTCCTCTTCGACTTTTCTCTCAGCATCACCAGCATCAAAAACATAAAAAAACGCACTCTCTTACAACACACACTCGTTTACATATTCTCATCAGCAACGCTCGTTTCGTTAAGCAATTTCACTCATTTTTTTTAGTTAATCCTCAACGACACATCCAAATCAGCCAACATGCAGTTCACCATCGTTGCCGCTCTTACCATGGCCCTCGGCGCCCTCGGAGCCCCCCAGATCGGCGGCGGCGGCGTTCCCGGCACCCGCATCCCTCCCCCACCCGGTGACGTTACCGTCGGCCAGGCCGGTGACACCTGTGGCTCTGACCTCGACCTGAGCTGCTGTGACAAGGTCGACCAGTCCGGCGACGCAATCAACACTGCTGAAGGCATCCTTGCTGGTCTCCTTGAAGGTGGCTTGTTGGAGGGTGGAGATCTTGGTCTGTTCGATGGCTGCTCTAAGCTGAACGTTGCTGCTGGTAAGTCCATCCTTGGTAGTGATATCTTTCTATCTTTCATCGCTAACACAATTAACAGTAGTTGGTCTGGACGATCTCCTGAACAGCCAGTGCAAACAGACCCCCGCATGCTGCCAGCACTCTGGCATGGAACAGGTCAGTATTCTATTCCCAAATTCATAAATCGACAATGCTAATATCTAAGCAGGAGGGTCTTCTCAACGTCGGTCTTCCTTGCGTTGCCCTTGGCAGCGTCTTGTAAATGCCAGCTCCTTTTGAATACAACTTGCATAACTGGTGCACAGCATTTTGGGGGAATGAGATATGTTGGGCTGTGTTGTTGAGGAGAGTGCCAAATTGTATTGCTAGTAGCCTGCTTCCAGTGATTTAGTAAATCTAACTTCAGTCGCTCGTTATAGTACCATCTTTCTCTCGTGATTTGGTTCTCTCTTCACCCTCACCTGTACTGACTCTACAGTATCCCCCTTCACGCATCTTGCTATCTTTATAACCTAGCTTCTCAGTACTTCTATCATTCCCTACCCCTGTATTCCATATATTTTTCGTAATATTCCAGTTTCAAAACGCTACCGGCGCGCTATGTATTGAATTTAATGAGTATATCATTTGACAAATAATCAAACCCGTTTTCAAACATAATCTTGGTATGAATCCATCGCCTAACTGCTTCCCATATGGTATCATCCCATAACGCCAAAATATATATATCATAATACGTCGTTAAAGTCATTAGATCAAGTCATCCCATGGTCATACATAACCAATACTGTAATGTACCTACCTCCTTCGACTTCAATACCCTCTCGCAGTGACAGCTTCAACTGCAAGCAACTCGACTCGGCCGATGTATAGTTTCATAACGTGGCAGACAGGATCGCCCCAGATAAGACCCCTTAACTGCTCGTCAGTCGCAACCTGTGCGACAACGCCCTCACTTAGCCGCTCTTCGACGGTCTTCGCTCGTTTAGTTTTGGAGTTTGAATTTCCTGACCTCAAGATAACAATTTGCCCCGCATTGCTGAGAGTACTTGGCGGAACGTTCCATATTGGACCTGGGGCTTTCGGTTTGTTTGACTTCGAGGACGAGTGGGATGAAGAGCGGCTGGATTTTGCGGAAACCTTGGACGTTTTCGAAATGAGAGACGTATTAGAACCGGTGCCATGCGCCTTGCCGTGCTTTGGGGATGAGCTCTTCGACGATGGAGGATGCTTGCTGGACTCCTTGACTTCTACTGGAGCTGGCGCAACGTAAAGCTCAAGAAGGCTTTTTACGTAGGCTTTATCGGCCCTCGCGACCGGGTCGCCCTCGTTAACGAAAGTTAGGAATACGAACTTCTTAAATTCTGAACCAGAGGGTTTTTGCAATGGGAGTAGCGAGACTGGAGGTGTGCCGAACGTGATACAATGCACTCTCTTAAAACAACCCGTTAGACTATTCAGTTCCGACGACGCGGCTTTGGATGTCGAAAGCATATGCGCGTAAAGAAGAGACGCGACAGCCCCTCCAGCTGAATGGCCGGTGATTAGAAGCGAATACGAACATCGTCGTGGGTCCTCCTCTAAAAGATGACGGAGCCTGGCGGCTACCGGCGAGATCATCTTTCGAGCAACCGACAGGAATCCTGCATGGCAGAAGTTGTTTGGATCGTCCTGGAACTTATTAATACGGCGTCCTGAACTTGCCAAGCGTTCGTGACTTACCAAGAATCCTTTAGGCGCTGTTGGTGCAGTATTCAGATTGACAGACCAATCCATAAAAGTCGCTGTTCCTCGAATGGCGAACACAATTGTGTTCATATGGTCCATCGGAACAGACTTGATGCGCATAGCCTTGGCTCCGGTTCTCCAGTCAGCATCAACGTGAGCGTCTCGTTCTGCCCCTCGCGGATTCTCGTACACTCTTTCCGAGTACTGCGCTGCTAGGCATATTAGGGGATATGTCGGGATATGACTGTTAGATATTAGTGCTGACACGATATGGGGATTGTACTACATCACATACAGGCGGAGGGGAGTTAAATTGGACGACAGCTTCGAGTTTGCATATAATTCCACCTTGGCAAAATAGCCCCGAGAGGAGAGTGACGATGTTATTGCATTCGCTTGCCCCTTGGAGACTTCTTTTGATGCTCCCCTTTTCCCCTTCTTCGCGGGTTCCTTATGTACGACGATATGTTGACGTACCTCAGCGGAAGGCGGAGGTACCGGATGAGACTGATACGAAAACAGATCATTCTCATTCCCAATGTACTTATCCCGATCAATCAACGTCATAACATCGTTGAAGCTGCTACATATTTGGTCATACATTGCAGCACTTTGGTTAAGCATCTGCGTGCCATAGGAATGCCATCTCGGGAGACCGTCATTTAGTATTTGATGGCCTATGTTTCCCGGGAACACTTGCTCTACTACATTGGCGGCCGAGCCGAGCTTGAGTTTGCTAACGGCACAGACCCCATTGCTATGAGGGTACGGGCTTACTACCTGTTGATGAGACGCCGACGGGCTCAAGTAGTAGTGTTGGTTTACAACAATAGGGAGATACGCCTGTTGACTTTGGTACTGAGGGGGAGGAGCTGATCCGGAAGGTAGCGTATTACTCCAACAAGGAGGCGGCGGTAATGGTGGTGGTGGGACCAGAAAACCAGCAGGTTGTCTTGGTGATGGAGTAGTATATGGCTTGTCGTTAGGATGCCATTGTTGTGGTGGTACTTGTGATTGAGATGGATTTGGTGGTACGAACTGGTCGACCTTGGATTGCGAGCTCTCTAGAGTTGGTTTCTTCTTGGATCGGCTAAAGAACCCCATGTTGACTCACTTTCAGACTTTTGTTTTTTCGTATATGTGCGTGGAAAGTATCCTATAATACCAAAGGGACCAATAAGAGAGCTAATCGAGGAGAGGCATCGGACAGATCTTGAAGATAACCATAGGAAGTATGGGCTGAGATACGAGATACGAAATACAAAACACAAAACTGAGGAAATGAGTAACAACTCGATCCGAAAAGTTGAACAAATGAATAAGAAATGACAAGAGGCCATCGTATTTTGTTAAATGTGTGTCACGGCAGTGAGTCTAAACCTACAACACCCGTTCCGAGTTGCTCCAGGCCAATGGAGGCTATCGAAGTTGGTGTACTTCTCAGCGGGTATGCCTTGCCGTTTATAGAATACCGACCATGAATCATAAGAGTTCCGAGTGGTGATTCGCTAGGTGATAATCGCTCAGCCCCAATCATTATTTCAGGGGTGATGGCAGTGGTACCATCGAGGCTGGTCCGGTAGAACAACAGACGAACCACGAGCTTCAGATATAATGAAGATTCGAGCTTATGCAGGTAACCTTGCATGCTTGCCATGCGAGTGGTCTCCGCAAGCTATCGGGGGATGTCTCATTGCAACCCGTTAACTTAGAGAGGTCTATAGGTCTAGATTCTATTATGTACCCTTTGGCAGCTCCTCGAGCTATAATCCCCTATAGCATTTTGGGGTTTAGGACTCCATGCATATGTGTAATGCGGGTAGCCGCCGATAATAAAGGGTTCTGATTAGTAGGATAGAGTGTTGTAATTAAGAGCGAGATAAGAGATTCTAATACGGGATTGGAACGATGTTGACTCGAAGTGACTCGGATGGATTATACGTGCGAAGTGATGAAAAGAGGAAAAGTGGAATTGTACGTGAAAAATTCAGTCTAAGGCAAGTAAGTAATAATGGGGACTTCTTACCGAGGTGTATGTAATAGAGGTACCTCTATAGAAGTTACAGGTACCAAAATTAGCCTTATTCTCTGTGTTACACAGACTCCAAAGGTGGATGAGTTCCAATTAATGCTAACAAAATGAAGCCACAAAAGATCAAGCCTCACTCCAGCCATCTCCTAACCAATATAGGCCTAATTAATCGAGTAATGCAAGGATTACCCCGGTTTGCCTAATCATCAAGAAACATCTCGGGCACCGGATTTGGAGGGTGATTTTATGCGATTACCACAATAGATTAGAAACAGCTTAACCTAATAAGATCCAATGCCTCAATACAGGTACTAGGTTAATACCTATTGCAACCTTTCTCAACAACACATATTTTGATAAATTGAGAGAAATGCCTCTCAAGACGCTATGGACTTTGTCAGTCACCCTCCCCCGTCTAAACTATTTCTACTTTTCGCGACCGAGAATTATTATTATTAACACTCTAGCTTCAGTGGTCGCGCCTCATAGCAAACACCCGCTTGTCCTCGGGGAACTCGAGCAAGGATTCCGCACGGGATCCCATAAGACGTCGACAACGCTTCGAGAAGGAATACGGCCAACTACTAGTGAGCCTAAGCAACCTCTTTTCATCTTCTATCCCTCGGTAATCCTCGGTAATAATAATAATAACCAATTCCTTCACTAGCAAATATGGAGAAACTGCCCAAATATCGCCCGAGACGAAGATGCCGCCGAGAACATTGAACTCCGCCTCCAGGGGCTCACCAATATACTCGCCGATGAATCCCGACGGCCATTACCTCATCCTTGTGTATCCTTCTCCGCTACCAAGCAGATCTACGTTCCGATCGCCAAGATAGCGACATCGTCATACAATGAGTGGATCATTAAGGAAGCCGTCCTATTTTTTGCTACTCTTATCGAAAGTGAGGAGGAGGCCTTCGTCGAAAGTGATGCATTCTCCGCGAGCTTGACCAATCTCCTGGTTCGTATAACGGGCATCAACAGTATTCGATTAATTCCCGAAACCGAAGTCAAGGTTGTCGAGTTGGCGTTTAACATCACCACTAAGATCCGTCTTGAACCCGGTATCCTCCCCGCTTGGTTCAAATCCCACCCCGAGACCCATGCGAATGACGAGAAGACCAAGGACCAGAGGGAGAAGTTTGCCGGAAAGATTCAGAAGCAGGACTTTCCGCTTTTCTATCTATTGATGGACTATATTCATCATGAAGGGAAAATCGGAGACTTCGCTCGGACTGGTCTGTTATACATCATCGAAGCCGCTTCTTCCTCTGTTGCCCTGGAACAGTGGATCGTGGAGAGTGACTTGTCGACCCTGATGGCTACTGGACTTGGCGCGTTATATAGTCAACTAAGTCGGAAGCTTGTTATCGACCATTACCCGGAGAACCTCCCTCCAGTTCTTGCTCTGTCCGATTATCAACATCCTACGTCAACGTTTGAGATTGTTAGTTCTTGCAGCTCGGATTTTCAGCTGCATTTAGAGACATTCCTTTCCCATCTGCTATTCTGGCAGGATGTCCTTAACCACTGTCGATCGGTGGAAGTGAAATCAACTCTCCTCGAGCATTTCCAGGTCATTTTCCTACAACAACTACTGTGAGTATTAATACTGACCTTCGCTATCTCCAATCTAACTTTTTACAAAGGTACCCTTCCCTCTTGGAGTCTTCGGATGTAGATGGAGGCTCGTCAGTGGCTGTCTTAACTTATCTTCGACGTATACTAGAAGCTTTAGATCATCCCGATATGATCAACCTTATCCTTCACTACCTGCTAGCTCTCCCAGATGCGAAGTCGGCCGCGCCGCCCGATGCCGAGCCGTCGGTTAGCGCTGCACGAAAGCGAAAGTCCATGGACCTCGCCACTATGATGGCTACTAAAGTTGAACCTAGCTATACACCCCTACTATTTAATCTAGTTGATTTAATTCGCTCATGCCTGAAGTCTCGGAATCAGCAGACCGTGTGTGTTACGCTTCAGCTCGTGGCGGCGATCCTTAAGCGGCATCATCGATACGCGACTACGACCCTTCTTCACACAGAAGGTATTGATACCAATACTTCTCGTAGAACCGTGGGTGCTCACGAACAAGAAGTCGAGTTTCTCACTACTCTAGCCGGGTCTGTTGGGGGTCAAGACAATTTTAATGAGATATACGAAAACATCCTGAAAGATAGCATGTCGCGTGTAGAAGGCCACCCATGTTCTCTCAAACTGGTTACTCCAAACCTTCCCATAAACAACCCCAAGCTACCAATAATTCCGGATTCCTTGCCTGGAGCACCTGGAGACGTCCCACCCCACACGCTGAGCGCAGAAGATCCTCTGTGGAATAGCATCTTGGACATTCTGGATTCGTTTTTCATCAATCCCGTCGAGATGAACCTATCAGCCACGGAGACTATACTTGACTTAGCGGTATGCGGGTATATATCTATCGAGGGATGGCTTATGCGACATCCAAGAAGATATTCATACGAGGGAGATAGTGATGAATCTACATCTCTCCCCTTTGACCCCGAATTCCCTTCATTTACCGATACTGAGAAGTTGAAAGAGATTGAAAAATGCCGTCGTTGGCCGGTATGGCAGTCATCGGCCTTACCACGTATTCTCACTATTCTAGAGGCGCTTGCTGATCAAGTTGATTATTTCCGGGGTTCGGTACCACGATTCGAGGAACTCTTGCAGCAACGCCGTGAAGCCTTCCAGACGGCTGATACCGTTATATCAAACCAGAATTTTCGGCCAACCTCCACCACGGGAGCCTCTATACCAGATCAAACAAGTCAGGATGGATCCCGCGCGGCATCCCCGCAGCGACCTAGTGCACTTGAAGGGTTTGCGCAGAGAATATTGTCCGAATTTGGAAGTCCAAACCGATCAGGTAGCCCACGTGGGCGGAAGGAAACAATTCGAAGCTCGAGTACGGGATCGGGAATATCAGGGGGGCAAGGGGTTACATCACCAACTCCCAAATCGATACAGCCTCCACCGAAGGAATTTCCTCTAAACTATGATAATCCGTCCAAGAGTGGACTCGCACGGTCGCTCTCGCCTGGGAGTCAGTATTCTGGTAACGATAGTCCGATAGTTAGCGAAGCTGCTGCATTTGCAGCAGTCGATCAAGGGATACTTGCCCGACAAGTAAGCTTACCAGCACAGAAGATCAACCCGATTCTATTAGACTTTGAGCGAAAGAGCGCCAAGGCCACAGCAGATATCGATGAGGAACAAGAAGGTAAAAACGAAGGGGAAGCAGATACCACAGAAGATCAAAATAGCGAAGACGGGAGCGATGTTGCGGACCAATCTATTGCCCCAACACCGCCCGAGACACCACCCGAAGTAAAGACAGTTTCGGTCTCACACATTCTCACCAACGTTATTATCTACCAACAGTTCTTATTGGAGTTGGCGAGCCTGGTTCAGGTCCGGGCAAGTCTGTTCAACGAGGTTAGATTTGCTTAAGTGCAACTACTCAATCGATGATGCGCACGACTATCACGGATGATGGTGATTTTCTTGGCCTCCTTTTCTCGGCACGAAGGAATACCGCATTTTATCGGCGCCGAAGGTTACGTCTTGGCAAGGATTAGACATTTTATCGGCGCCGAAGGTTACGTCTTGGCAAGGATTAGACGGTTTAGGGGAAAGTAGAGCGATGTTTGCATGTCACGGGTTTACGATGCGCATGAGAGTTTGAGAAGAGGAGAAAGACCCTACGCCTGTTGCATGGCCTTGTCGAGCAGTCTTCGTTACTTCTACGCTAGATACCATTTATTATATTCGACTCTCTCGTTTGAGAAGGGGAATATGCTATACCAACACTAGGGAAATGCAATTATGTTGTTGCGCTGTTGCGTATAGATGATTTTAAATCGTGTCCATATTCATACAGTCAGTGTCATTGCCCTAGAGGGATAGGCCCTGATAATCAGTTATTAAAGGCTATAGAATTAACTCACTATTGAACAAAGCCTACAGTTATACGGTGTGATAGAAAATCAATTATAATCCAAGACGAAAGAAGATAATGTCTTAGTTGAGATATTCGAAGATACCATTGTTCTGCTTCGAATCGATGAATAAAACAAGCCAGAGCTGTAATGCCCCCTTTTCGGTGTAAACCAAACTCAAGCTTCCGGACTCGGATCCCTTCAAATCCAAGATGACACAATGGGAAATGTTTAGCTTAATCATTCTAGACAGAGTATAGCATGCACATCTCTTTCTAGATAGAAGCCCAGATAATTTTCTTGGCAAACTTTTACTTCTGTGAATTGGTATGGTGACTTCGCGCCTCTGGTACCAGCCCAATGCCTTTTTGCTCATAGGTATTAGCAAGTATGTCCCCAGGCGCCAGGGAGGTACGGTACATTGTTCACTTAAATTCCATTGTCTGGAATCTTTATACTATTCATGAGATGGTATGTCTTGAGTCTTCATGTCTTGATTTGTGAATACTAATGGGATATGTACTTGCGCCCCTGAATCCATCTTCCATGCTTATCAAGCCTCCTGGACCACCCTTTCATCTTGAGCTACGCCATCATCCTTCACACTGACTTGTTCCAACCACGCTAGCACTTCAGAGCGACGGTCTCCTTCGCATATTCCATTGTAGAGACATGGGATAAATAGTCTCGGGTCAGGTCGGGCCTCAGGAGCAATCTTCTGCCACATCTTCTGGATGAGTTCGAGAGGGACACCTCGATGTAATCCTATCTCGAAAGCTGATGCTCCTGGACATTTTTCTCCATACGGCCAAATTGGCTTGCCATCGCAGCCTGGGTGATTGTTAGGCACGATTGGATCGGCGCCGTGTTCCATCACCTCAAGGACACACTCGTGACCATCGAGGCCGAGGCCGTAGCCGTGGAAGCCGTAGATCAACTTTCCTAACACTGTGCTTGACTTTCGCACAACATTCAAATCGGAACTCTTAGCGTACTTCAAGAGCCTAGCCATAATGTCGAGGCGACGATATTTAGCAGCTGAATGTAACCACCTGGGGTTTAGCTCCGAAAGATTCAACTCAATACGGTCAAATATCTTGTGGCTAAGTTCAGGTTTACCTCTTATAGCACGTATGAATAGGTAATCCAGTTGCTCAGCCGATAAAAGATCGAACCCTTCAATTAACCAGTCCTGCACATACCCACCATTGTCTATGAGGTGTAAGGAGACTTCGTATATGTGATCGGGGTTTTTAGATCTGGCGCCATGATCGCTGAGAACCCCTAAGAAACAATATGATGTTACTGTTGGATAATCGGGGTTGGTCAGTTCTTCCAAAAGATCGTCGAGATAACCGCGGTCAAGCATAGCATCGGTGGCTTTTTTTAAGATCTTGTCCAAGAAATAGGGTTTGATAGCCTCTGAACTGATCGCCCAGTAGAGGAATGACACGCCGTTGCTTAAAATGGTGTCCATTCTGGCACCCCTTTTCAGTACGAGTTCCACCTTCTCGGGAAATTGACGTACGTTCTTATATCCCCACACCAATACGTCTAGAAGGTCGTCCGGATGCGGTTGCTCCTTGCCAAGTATATGCAGGAGATGTGATAATAGACTCACGCTTCCTTTCAGCAATGCCTCTCTCAATGGTGTATGGCCCCACATGTATTTCTTGTGTAGGTCAGCACCAGCGTCGAGAATCCTGTGGAGGAGAGCAATCTGCCTCGGACATTTGTATGTGACCCTTTTCGAGCCGTATATCAGGGCGTGGATAGGGAGCCTGACTCTTGGGCATGGCTGGTCTGGTACAACTTTCGAGCCAGCATCCAGCAACATATTCGCGTGCTTATACTTCGCCCTCGACAGTGCCGACGTAAGTGGGAGCTCACCACCAACTTCACTGTTAACATCGGCCCCAAGCTCCATCAGCCTCTCCAGCATCTTGGTGTCTAGGTCCTCGCTCTCTGAATATTTTACCGCATAGCGTAGGGGAGTAAATCCGCGATAATCAGGTAGATCAACAGATAACCCTGCTTTTTGTGTAAGATACTCCACAACTTGGACCATATTGGTACGCGCCGCCTCATGTAATGCTGATATGGATTTGCCTTCTTGTGTGACGAAGAAAGGATTGGCGCCGTGCGATAATAAAAGTAAAGCCATATCCTGGTTTTTGTTGTCGAAGGCAACTTTTAATGCATCGCACCCTTTCTGAAGAGTGGGAAGTCTATCCACCCACCAATCGGTCGTCGGCCATGCCCTGAAGCGTGGTGCTTCATCATCTGGTGTCAGGCCGCCGTCTTCTGGTTTGGTACCGCGGTCTAGTATCCAGGTAACAATATTGAGGCGATTGTGTGCACAAGCTTCCACCAATACGTTATGCCAAAATTTAGGCTCGATACCAAATGCGACCATGGCCTTCAAAATATGAAGGTTTCCATGCTGTGCCGCATAAGAGGGGGCATGGCTTCTGGCGCGAAGACCATAGGAGAAGAAGATGCTACCTATTGTTCTATTTAGCTGTCGGTTGACGAGGGACAGTCTGGCTAGGTCTTTTTCCTGTAGTATTTCCCAGGAACTGTAGTCTTCTGTTGCAGTTGCGATCATCTGTAGTAACTCGGGAGGGAGATCTAAGAGCTTCGCCATTGTGGTAGATGGATTTAGTTGCTGATGACAACTGAACCGTGGGATAGGGCAGGAGTTCGAGAGGCGTCTTTGAATAAATAAAGATTTGTTTGGAATTAATGTAAGGCGAACAAGTAAAGGAGGAGTGCGATGTTGTTTTGTGTGAAAGTTTTGGTAAGTGGCCAGGCAATGGACGAGTTTATATATATTCTCGCGGCGTGATTCTACTCCTACTATTGTGTAATAGCTGCCGGTAAACGTACCTTACGTGTATACATCAGATAACTACCTAAGTCACATTGGGTATTTGGGATCATATGTGACGCACGCAGTTACGAACTAAAGTACCTAAAACATGATTTACTAGAAATCCTAGATGATTCACGCTTTAAAAGCTTTGTATCCCAAGTGATTGTATTAATTACAGACAATAGTCCGACTATATGAGGCTATCTTTGGACCGTCATAGGTGTGTAAGTACCTGACGATGATAGGTTTAATGTCTACCATAGCAGAGCTTGGTAGGTTCATACAGTTATTCCATAAAATAGAACGCATCAAGCTGATTCATGTGCTCAAGCCAAAAGTAACAATTGTAAAAAAGTAGAATGCTTCTATCCGTGTGGAACGGTTTCGTTCGCAGATACTTTTTGTCAGCGCCCTGCAGAATTCAGTTGATCACCCCTTATGGTTTAAACGAACTCGGTAATAGGAAAGGAAATGGAAAATAATACACCGTGTTTGTACATTAGGTCTCCCGGGCCGCCTCTTCGTCTTGGTTTACCACATCGTCTTCTGCCTCGATCTGCTTCAACCAGGCTACCCAACCGGAGTAATATTCCTCCGCAACGACCTTATCGAGCCACTTCATCCAGAAATCGTAACCACGACGACGCTTGTTGGCACACTGCATGATGAATATTTCTAGGTCTGGTCGGGCTTCGGGAGCAGTTCTATCCCACATTTCTTCGGCAACACTATGTAGGTCATCATGCATTGCAATCTCGAAAGCTGAAACCCCTCTCATATTCCGTGCGACGTCGCGATAATCCTCGCCATAACAAACCGGGTAACTTTTTGGTAGAAACGGATCAGCGCCGTATTCTAAAAGCACATTTAGAGTGTCGTAGAGTTCCCAAATACACATGTAGGTACGCATAGAAGTTGCTAGTGGTGTCAGTCCCTCTGCGGACAAATGATTTACGTCCGTACTCGAGACGCCCTCCAGGAGCCTTCTGATGATGCGTGGCTCGCGCCATCTTGCGGCCATATGTATCCACTCGGGATTTCGATGTAATAGGGGGTCGAATCCAGGTTCAATGCGATCGAGAAGATAATTAACCCATAAAGCAGACTTATGTTTCAGAGCATCTGTCAGTAGGTCAGGTAGATTCTCGTCTGGTATGCCGGAGTCCACTATCGGAAAAAGCGAGTCGGGAACACCATAGTTGGGATTTCGGTAACGTATCGATGTTGTCACAGTGGAACACACGTCGTCGGGGCCCTCAATCGTGGCACCATAGGAGATGAGGATTCCCATGATATCCGCTACACCCTGGTGAAAATTATATTTGCGGGATGTAGCAACTTCTGTGAGAAGGATGTTGAGATATCTCTCATTAAGCATGGAATCGGTTGCCATACCCAAGAGATCGTCCAAGAAGTACGGGTAGAAGATGTTGTGATAATTATCAGCTGCCCACTGAAGCAATGTCCGACCATCTTGTAAAGGAACATCCATTCTACCGCCATATTTGAACAGTTCCTCTACCTTGCCATGAGGAAACCGTATAAGGTCCCAGTTTTGAGTTATAAATTCCAAAAGGTCCATTACGTCTATAGCCCCTTTATCGTTAAGTAGAACTAAGAGGTGCGATGTTATCTCGCAGCTTCCGTTGAGGAATGCTTCTTCTAATGGTGAATGGCCTTGGGGGTATTTTTCCGTTAGGTCCGCACCAGCATCGATCATCCTCTGGAGTATACTCTTTTGTGCCAAAATCTTGGGTTTCGATGTGGCTGATTTTGTACTAAAGATAAGGGCGTGGATGGGGTACTTGGCTTTGCGTGCCGGCTGATCTGGTTTGATTTTCGAGCCAGCATCGAGTAATATTGCTGCATGTCTGTACTTTCCTCTCATAAGAGCCGATGTAAGCGGAATTTCACCGTCGATCTCGGTGTTAACATCTGCCCCAAGTTCTATTAGCTTCCTGATCATTGCAGTATCGGTGTCTGGCGTCTTTATATATCTCATTGCGTATCGAAGGGGAGTGAAATTTTCCAAATCTTGCATGTTAATGGAGAGTCCTGTATCTTTCACGAGATATTCCACTACCCGGATGACGTTGAATCTTGCTGCGTAGTGTAATGCTGATCTGGAGGTGTTCTGTTCCGTAGTGTAAAGAGGATTAGATCCACGGGATAACATCAATAGGCTAGTATCTTCCCTCGATCTTTCCAATGCCGCCCATAATGCTCCGCATCCCCTTAGAGAATCGTCGCCCGATATGTCACACAGTGATGGATGATTGAATGGCGCACCGCGATCCAACAACCATTCGGCAATATCTAGGTACCCATACGAACAAGCCGATTGTAGTAGCTCTTCGAAATAATCCGATCCCATCTCTGACGGTTCTATTTGAAATGAAGCGGCGACTTTCAAAGTGTCCAGGTTCCCACGGCGCACGGCTTCGTCAAGGACACGACACCAATTGTATTCCTCATTTTTCTTATAGAGAATACGGTTGAAAACTTGATAAAGTCGTCGATTGGTTAATGCTAAGCTGGCTATATCGGATTCCTCCAGTATGGTGGATCCGTAAAACGGATTTGAAGTTGAGTCTCCGGACTCAGAAATCATCAGTAGCAGCTCGACGGGAAGATCTGTAAGATTTGCCATAGTGAAGAATAGAAATAACTGTCGGCTTTGATAATCTTGTCGAGGAATAATTTGTCGAGGAATAATTTGTCGAGGAATAATTTGTCGAGGATGATATTCAACTGCTATGATGACTCAAAGCGTTGGAGAATAGGTAAATAAAACTGTTAAGGTTGGATGGCTGGGAGGATAATCAAAAGGTGTGTCAAAGTATGAAAGGTAGTGTTTGATTGTGTCTGGGAACAAATGCTCTAGTCTGTGATTGAAAAATTGAAATTGTTTATATATTCTTGCGGCGTGATTCTTCTAGTACCATGCACAGGCCGTTGATGCCGTTGATGCCGTTGATAAACGCACCTTTGTATATTTCATAACTACCTGAGTCGTATTTGGTACTTGAGATCATATGTGACAGGTAGTTACGAACTAAAGTAAACATGTTTTACTGGTCAGGTTGTAAAAGCATTGTATCCCTAGTGATTATATGAATCACGGTCACGGTCAATAATCCGACTATACGAGGTTGTCTCTGGACCATCATAAGTCCTTGACTGCCTGCTGATGCAAGGTTCAATATCTATGGAAGCTACTTGCGAGGAAGACGTGAGAGATACTCTAAGGGACGTTTCGAATATATATGGGAGGGATACCTTTTTAAAAGCTTTTGACAATACAGTACCTGTGAGTCCGGGAACTGATTATGGATTTATTCGTCTAAATATCCGTCAAAGCAAGCATAGAATATTCAATACAATACACGCAAACAAATAAAGGCCTCGAAAACATTATTATCAAGATACGAAAGAGCGTTACTAGGTATAGAGGGGAGACAATTTGGTTTTCTATGTAATTGTACTATTGATTGTTGTAGATGAGTCCTAAAGACAGGTACCTACCTAGGTACGGAACCAACAGCCCTTAGAACAAACCCGTTAACACAGCGTCGACTAATCTCTACTCATCATTTGCTCTCAACTGTTCCCAGCTCACTAAGCTGCTTCAAGGCATCACGAGCCTTATCCCAAGAGTTATCCCCGTAAAGCGCACTTCTCAGATACGCCAATGTCAACCGCTGAACTGCCCCCAGGAGTTCGGGACTCTCGTCCTGTGTCTCCGCTGTGTCCCAACCACTCACACCACCAAGCCCATGCTTCCCCCCCTTGATCCACAACAGGTCTTTGGGACCTGGTGAAAGGTAATAGCTGTCTGCATGCCAATCGGTGCCGCGAATAGTCAGATGGGGGCTCACGTCTTGGTCTCCACATACAACAAGAGCTGGCGTCTTCATCTCACTGAAGTCAGGCCCATAGAAGGGAATTAGGAGACGCCCATTATCTGAAAGGTCCTCGCCCCCTTTTCCAGTGCCGGTAAGTATCACCCCGGCCTTGATGCGTTTCTCGAACTTCTCAAAGGGGGTCCCGTCGCGTGAGTCCACGTTCTTGGCACCCAAGACCAGACTTGCTGTCCACGCCCCAAGGGAGTGTCCCGCCACGGCAACCTTGGTCTTATCCAACCGCCCCTTCAATCCAGGGACAGCAGCCTCAATGGTGTCAATTTCGTCGAGAATCCTGACTAGGTCCTGAGCACGGTCTTTCCAATAGTACTCGTCGCCTTTAGGGGGTGCTTCAACCGTGATTGATAGAGAGGATAAGTGCGTAGGCTGAATCACTACAAACCCGTGCGCAGCCCAGAATTCAGCAAGAGGGGTATAGCCCTCCAGGGAGTTAAGATGGTTGCTTCGGCCTTGGCCGTGAGAGAGCAGGATTATGGGAAGAGCATTGCCAGTTGCAGGGGCTGTGACTTTCAAGTCCAAGTCAAGGGGTCGGTCTGAGAAGGGTAGAACAATAGGACTGAACGAAAAGACAGGAGTTTGAGGGTTGACGGGGATGTTCTTGGCTGCCCCAATAAGACGGTGTTCGTGAGATCGCATTTTGAATGGATAACTTAGGTAGTTTGTTCAATGAACTTGTCGTAAGTGTTTTTAGTTTTGTGTTTCTGTATCTTGTTTGATGCTGTTCAAGTCGATTTCTAGTCGCCATCTAGGCTTATTATATACACAACTGAGATAACACATGGCCGGTTTTAACAATGGACTTAATATTCTATACCCGTTTACTAAGCTATTCTAGTAACAAGACGATGCATTTGTCAACTTATCGACAAGAGTGAAATGATGAATGATACCAAAACCATGATGTTTCGGACAGCGGATATTATTAGCTCGGTGTTCTTTGAATTCCGGAAAAGTCCGGTATACCGAGCTTGGCATATGTAAGCCCGGCTATAGGATAACATAATTCCAGCACGAACGGAAGAGCAACGGTTTGATATCTTGACTAATTCACCATAACTATACGATACAATTTTGATATGATGATTATTAACATTAGGTCGTGGTTTACATAAGGTTTGTCATGCGGCTGAGCTATCATCACCTCAAATAACTGAAATAACTGAACAAGAAGTGCTTGTACGGATTAAAAGGGGCTTGTATTAAGACCCACAACAGTGAAATCCAGCCAATAATGTCACCAGCATGCTTTGAGATGCCGAATATACAGTCTGCACGCAGGTGATATTTTGTAAACAATATTGTATCACGGCTTGTAAAACAGATATTAAAGGTACGGAGTAACGACATCATTCTGTCTGTTGGTAGTTTAGAAGAATACCGAGTTTATGTTTGATTTGCATTTTTATCTACCAATAATGCCAAGGCTCACCCAGCCAGTGCCATGACCTTTGGATATCGACTTGGTTCAAAAAGAGGGAAAAAAACTCACCAAAGACTTCAAAGTGATACAGACTTTTAATAGTAACGTAACCCCAAGGAGGATTGTTCAGCTGCGTAAAAGAATCTATATTCTCGTAAGATTATCCAATTGTATCATACCATTGGAGTGAGATGTTGATGTCGGTGTATACCCGAACTTTTTGTGATTTAGCCGGCATAAGTCATAGCTAACACGGGTTCTATATAAAGCAATCATATTCTATTTCGGATGAACAAGAAAGTCTCGAACGTGCTGTTACTACGTTGTACCTACTTCAACGTTACCTGCACATGTTACTGGTGTAATTCATCATCACGAATTAGAGGCGGGTATATATTTGCGAACCTTTTTATATAACTTTCTTTCATAGATAGGTTCCTCCCAGTAAGAATTACTTAACACTTGGTACAACCCTGAAGAAAATATCTCTTGATATCGCAACTAGCGAGCGATACGAAGAAATGAAGCTCTCCAACTCGGTATCCGTCGTCCTATCTGGCCTCCTGTGTCAGTCCCATCTTGCGCTTTCGGAAGATCCGCCATTACCTCCGTGGTACCCCCTCAAACCTTGGGAAATCTCCTCATTCCAGTACCGTAGCCCCCGTGTCGGCCCATACGGCACCAATGCCACGAGCCTGAATATCACCATCTCAAATCCTAGCAGGATACCAGCGGGACCTGCACCACACGCCTCGGGAGGTGGTTATGTTGTTTTCGACAACAGCACGGCACAGTGTTCAGTGCACTGGAAATTCGACGATAGGACGCCGTACGGACATACTAAGGACACTTGCTCCGCTCCAACGTCCGGTGCGACGACGCCTAACTGGAATATAACGATTAATGAGATTCAACCCGGCTATTACATGGATTACTCTTTTTCGCTAGCGTATCATCTATACGCGTATGGGAACGATTTTTACAAGTTGTTATCGGGACATATCCGCCTTCAGCCCGAAGAAGACTTGGAGGGCGGATGCGATGAGAATGATATCTGCTCGTATACTTTGAAGGATGGAAGTACCCCGCTTTTGATACAACCAGTATTGGAGGAATGCAGATATGCTTGTGGATAGAGAGTCTGCTTTATAGATTTATCGAGAAGTAAATTTCAAGATGTCCTGAGAAGGAATCATCTAACCGACCCCTTTTGTCAAGGGACCCTATGATATAGTCTTACAACTCGGCAAAACATATCTGTTCTTGATTTAGGGCGCACTATGTTAAGGTAGATAGATGCCAGATAAGTAAGGTAGTTAGATCATGAACCACCCCCCGGTCATAACAGTCCTGAGCGGGGTTAGCCGAAGATAAGACAGCTATATCAGTGAGGAGATCCCCAAGTCGTGCAAGATGACTCGGTTTTTTTCTTTTATAACTCATGTCCAAGTGTAAGGGCTATATAATATGAATATCAACCGATTAGCATTTGCGCAGCGCCATGAGCGGACGCCGGAGGAGCGCGATCTCGTTCGGAGACTGGACATCTTCCTTATGACTTTCGGATGCGTGTCCCAGGGTTGGTTAATTGCCTAGATTCCCTATAGGACACATAGATCGGCTAACAGATAATTCTATTTCAGTTATCAAATGTAAGACTCTAACTAGCAATTCGTAATAGAGTAGCGGGATATCTAATATTTCAAAGATCTCGACCAACAAAACATTAGCAACGCTTATGTTTCAGGGATGAAGGAAGACCTTCAACTAAACGGCAATGAGCTTAACTAGTAAGTTAACAGTGGTCTACGTGAAGTTGATTGAGTCAGCTAACTTCGCGCAGCTTCACTACATATTTCAGTGTTGCATATTGTATAATGTTGATTCCATCTCAAATTATTCTCACGTACGTACGGCCAAGTTACTGGCTGTCTGGATTAGAGATATGTTGGGGCGTTATTACAGGCCTTATTGCTCTGGTTCATAATGCGAAACAGGTTTACATCCTTCGTGTCTTCCTCGGACTTTGTGAGAGTTCCGCTTGGCCTGGAATGATGACATTATTTAGTAAGACTTCTCTTCATTTTCCCTCGTCTTTATTGTACTCCAGTGATACTTACCTTACTATACATATAGTGCATTGGTATACACCTTCGGAACTCGCTAAGAGAATGGGATTCTACCATTCTTGCCAAGCAATAGGATCTATGATGTCTGGAGCATTGCAAGTCGCCATCATCGATACTCTCCACGATACGAACGGTCTAGCCGGATGGCGTTGGCTATTCATCATCAACGGAATCATGACGGTAGCTGTGGGCGTCCTAGGTTTCTTTTTATTACCAGATCTGCCAAATCGCGTCAATCCTAGAGCATTTTGGTTTAAAAAGGAGCACGCCAAACTTGCGATGGAACGCTTGGAACGTTACGGTCGAGCCGAACCGAAGAAGATGACTTGGGCTGGTGCAAAGTGCGTAATCCTCCCTAACACCCTTAAAGCACCCTAAGCAGCTCTAATTGAATATAGGCGCACTTTATTTAACTGGGTGACTTACTTTATTCCAGTCTTATACATTGCGACAGTGCTGGCGCCGTGGGGATACGCTTACTTCAATCTGTTCTTGAAAAGTTTGAAGAATCCCGATGGTACACCCGTCTGGTCTACATCTCAAGTTAATGCCATTCCGATTGGTGGTAGTGCTATAAACGTCGTCTTTGGTATATGCGCGTCTATTACCCCTTTTTAGCCAAGCTAATTGTATTTCCAGTCTGGATTTGGGCAATCTTATCTGATCTCTTGAGGACGCGATGGTCCCTGATCGTAGCGCAAGGTAAGTAAATTTCACAGAATCGAACGTGTAATTCCCCCGAAACTGATATATATCTGCCTAATGCAGCTGTTATCGGACTTGTCCCATGTATTGCTATGAGCATATGGACTTCACATCCGGACACGACACCATTAGCTACCGCATACGCAAGTTACTTTATCTCGTATCTAACATTAGGAACTGCGCCTCTAATCATGGCTTGGCTGTCTGATTTGTCAGTTTATGTCCTGAACTATTTATCGGTATAGCAACTAAAGCCTCATAGATTACCGCAAGATCCGGAGGCCAGGACACTGGTTGTCGGAATTGCTATCGCAACGTATTATGCAGTCTCAGCATGGAGCCAAGTCCTAGTTTGGCCCGCTGTCCAGGCCCCTTATTGTAAGTCCCCTAGGGTTAATCTTATTGAATAAGGAGTAGTACTAACGTAGACAAGATAAATATGGCTGGCAATCATCTATTGCGCTCTGGGTTTTAGTCATTATAATGACCTGTGTTCTACGATATATTGATTTTAAATATCTCCTGTAAGATATCCTTTGTATGCCTCAAACGAGGGGTTTTGCTAACTCTTGAATTAGGCCACAGCGAGAAGAGTTTCATGCAACTCTCATTGTGGGCTCAAAACCACAAAGCCCTGAACCAGTGGACCCCGAACCGGACATTGGAGATAGACCCAAGACACCAAAGACGCTTCCAACGGTCGCTTAAGTACAATGGTAGAATACATTGACCAGGCATTTCCTGAGAATATCTATGACTTTGTGAAAAGCTGTCGGTTAAATATAAATACAAGTGGCAAGCTGTGTTATGCTATAAATAGGACTCAAGTGACTGGTATTCTCATATGCTCGAAAAACCGTAGGTACCTGTCATTTGCGACCTTGGGTCGTTCCTATCTATCACGGCCAAAGTAACTTAAATAAGAAGTTCTCAATGGGGCTGTCAGGTTTATACCCTGGATGAATGCCATATATAGAATGAATGTCCGAATAGATAGAATTGGACTATCTTCCACCTTCTTACGAGGACGCTGCGCGCCATTTATATACTTAATCCTAGTAGCCTCACCCCTGAATTTACCCCTAATCCACTTATACCCTAATAGAACATACTCATTCACTACTAATATAAGGAGGTAGCTATCATTATCAACAAAATACGCCATGTCCTCGTAATCCATAATAAAAAAAATCCCCAAATAAATCATCCTCAGTACCTAGTAGTCATAATCATACCTGAAAGATTTACCTACTGTTAAACTTGTCATTCGTTCTGTTTCCAAATCCCTTGCCAAACATGGCTCTAACAATAGCCCATTTGCACCCAAATCCTGCTCCATAGATATATCAATGGTTCATGTCGCGGCTAAGAGGCATTCATGAGACTCATCTTATCCTCACTATCGTCGCTATCGGTTTCCGATACTTCTTCAATAATTCTCTTTAGTTTTGAACCAAAAAATAGGCCTCCACCACCATGATCATCAAAATTGTCATCCCAGCGTCTTGGTCGATTGGGATTGCGTATTATAGCAAAGAGAGCCTTGTCTTTCGCGAACCATTTACGGTGTAGCCTTAGGACACTGGCGGCAGCCTGATGGCCATTTCGCTCCGCAATTGCAACGGCTTGGAGATAATGCCAACGCCATTTTCCAGTGGTAATTGCTCCGGAAGATAAGAGAAGCTGGATCATGTCTATTCTTCCATTCTCAGCTGCAGATTCCAGTGCAGATAGATCTCCAAATGCGAACCGATCTGGGTTAACGTTCGCCCCAAGGTCAATTAACTGTTTTGCGAGGCCTAGGTATCCTTTCCGGCACGCTATTTGAAGCGCAGTACCCTTGTAAACTAGCCCGGCGGCGGCATTTACATTCGGGCTGTTCTTCAACAGTAAATTCCAGATACCTGTATGGCCTTTTCCAATGGCTGTTTGGAGGGGATTGTCATGCTGTTCGACAGCATTACGTCTTGCGGGCTGATAATATTTTGCATTGATATTTTCGCCTGCTTCTAGGAGGGTCTTTACCATCTCCATATTCCCGATCGAAATTGCTTTGGAGAGGATGCCGCGACCGAATGGCTGCTGATTTCCTGATAGAAGCTCTTTCACAAGTGCCAAATCTCCTGTTTCTATTGCTGAGCATAAAACTCGTGTATCTGCCTTGCATCCGCGGCTTAATAGTAAAGCTCTAGCCTGGGGGGACTTGAGAGTAAATATCAACGGTGATGTCTCAACAAAGCCTTCAGGGTCTTTCAAACCGATAGGTTTGAGTGAGCACACAACAGTAGGGTCAAAAACCAAAGAACCCTTATTGGGCTGGTTGATTCTCACAACTTGTGACGGTGTGATCTTTCCCAAAAGCAACTCAAACAGTTGCATATTTTCATACCAGGATGCAATTCCCAAAGCTATCATTTCTATGTTCATCGACATCTTTTGCTGTGGGATACGTTTCAATAGTTGATCAACAATATCCATCGCTTTTTTATCCCTAGTTTCACATGCCAGAAGAGTAGCAAGACAAAGTGCACTCTCATTATATGCATCTGGGCATAGGTCTAGGACTTTCTGAATTATAGCCATGTCGCGACTTAAACATGCCGCGTGAATCATGGTCCACTTCTGATCTTGAGAGGTGAAACGGCTTCTATATGAATAATATAGATCGTTGATATGGAGGTAATCATCCGGGCAAAGAATACGTTCTGCAAGCTCCCAGTCACCCAGAATGACGGCCAGGACGGCTTCCCTTCCGGCTGGTTTATAACCTCGATCCAGTAAAACTCTAGCCGCTTTTGCACGTGAGGATTTCTCTGCTTCGTTGGTCCAAGTATCGGTTGAAAGAACACTCTCAAGCAGTGTTACCCCCCCTGGGCCTTTTTCATTGGGATCTTGGCCATTATCTAGCAAAAATGACAAAAGCTCGAAATCTTTGAAACTTCCAGCCGCCTCAAATGCTGTCCAACGTGGGATCATGGCTCCGTTCGAAACTAAGTATCGATATGTACCTGATATTCCGGAATTGAACATTGCTGCACCAACAGGAGTAACACAGATAAGAGGTAGGGATTTTCTATTACAGGATTTGTTGTAGATCGAAAAGGGATGACCACCAAGCCCAATATAATGGTGGTTATCACAATCGATGCTAACACCTGATTGATGCAAAAATTTAACCACATCCAAATGATCTCTATAGGCTGCAAGGTGTAGAGGAGAGGGTGTTTTGATAGTAGACCCCAAATAAATATACCTCCAGGACCAAGATTCAACCGATGCACCCCGTTCAAGAAGCATACGACAGGTGTGTAAATGGCCCCAGAATGCTGCAAGGCTCAAAGCAGTGTAGCCAAGATCGTTAGTAGCATTGACATCAATTCCTTGGTCTAGAAGTAAAGTCAAGACTGTGTTATAACCCCTCCCAGCGGCTATAAGCAGAGTTTCAACCAGGATGCACCGATTTGCGTCAATGATCTGATATTGCTCTTGTAATTGGAACAATAGATAACGAACTATCGAGAAAACGTCCAGTTCAGGTGATATACCAGCTGCACATCCTAGAATAGTATGGATGTTTGTGAAGCCTTTGATGGGTTCTTCGGGGCTAAGCCTAAGCCTATCCTCCAGGGTGCACCAACCGTCAATCTTTGCTCCGTATCTGAGTAGTAATTTAACCACCGAAAGGTCCTTGCGATAGATTGCAGCACTGAGTGGGTACAACCCTATGGCAGTATCGAATGCGTTCAGCTCGGCACCGCCCCTGAGCAATGCCTCAATAAGATCAAATCTTTGCGCATACTCATCAGCGCTGATCGCTATTATTAAGGGAAGTCTCTGTTTGACGGTATATCTTTTAGGTATAAGGTTAGGGTCGGCTCCTTTGCTCAATAGCACCAGGGCGAGGTCTACTTCTTGATACAAGACCGCCGCATGTAAACTTGTGTCAATAGTATCACTGCCTATAGAAACTAGAACATTTGGATCTTGCCCGGAAGACAGTAGCCACTTGATCAGTGCTCGCGTTCCTTCTTGCACATCCCTTGGTCGTTGTAGATTGGGATGAAATCCAGCTTGAAAAGCTATCCGATAGAGCTTTTCGGCAACAGCTATAGCCGTAATATCTGTAGTCTCTTTCGACTCAAGAGGCTTACTCATGATTCCCGATATATGGAATAGGTTGAGGACTGTGGGCCATATTTCTATGAGTTCATCGGTGTCGAGATTATTCGATAGCCGAAATATGATGATCATGATAAGTTGCTCTAGTCGTTGGTTGTCCAATCCTTGGATGATACTCTGTGTTCGGCTTAGAATTTCGTCCGGATATGCTTCAGGCATGAAGCATCGCATCCCCGAGGCCAGGTGCGATATTACTAGAGGCGAATCATCATGATTCCGGCGGACGATTCCTTCAATATCCCCAGGGATTGAATGTCGAGTTAAGAGATGAAGGATATCATTGGTGCATTGCGTTAAAATCGATGGTCTCGGTGAAATTGCTACACAGTAATTTGTTAGTCTTCATGATTATATGGTAAAAGGAGCATATACTTACGAAACGCAAGTTGGAGTCGGAATTTGAACCACGGAAGTTCGTATGGCCAAGAAACTTCCATTTCGGATGAATGGGGAGAGAGGACAGATATTGCCATCCCTTCGGGTGCTATTGGACTAGTAGGACCTAAGAAATCTTTCTCATTAGAATCTGGATGAGTTGACAGACTAGAATATTTTCGAACTCGCCTTGTTGGATTCTTTCGAGAGTACTTAACTGGTTGCGGCTGATCTCTTTGGCCACTTCTATGGCGCCATAAACTTTCCCGTCGATTACTACCTTACTCTCCTTACCCCGACCCCGTCGTTTCGTGACGCGGTGTCCCACGTAACGCCAAATATCCTCACTCTGGCCTTTGCGAAGCTTCCTTCTGATATTCCAATTCTGCAGCTGGTATTCAAGCTGACTCTTGCTAGTTTCTGTTAGATCGGTTATTCGTGTGACTGGGCGGAAGCATAGGTACCTTGCATGGAAGTTCTGGGACCGTAACCACTCGAGTATGTCGGAGTTACTGCGTTTTTCTGAATGTATCATGGTGTTTATGTGGTGCTTGTAAGGCAGCCAGTCGGCTTCAGTCTTACGTGTCGAGGCCATCGTGTTATTGAAGACACGGATGTAGGTGAAAGAGATGGATCATGAGGGTCATCAGAGAATTGAAAGTTCATTTCTGTCCGGGATAAGAGAGATGATTTTATAAGCTCACTCTTCCCAGAGCCTTGTATCAGGTCGTGGCATTGCATAATATTTAAAGCTGTGTAACACTGAAGTTGAAGTTCGGATTGGACAATACCAATACCAAAATTACATGATCACCCCCTAACCCCAGGTAACCAAGAAACCCAAGATCTAAGCCGCGTTCATTAATTAAATTCCTATTGGGCATTTCCAATACTAGAATCCACACCTCCTGTACCTCCTTTAGAACATGCATATCCCAGAGCCTTGCTACGAGGCGTGATAGGTCGAATCCAGTATCAGAAAGTTAGAGCAACTATGTAGGTCTTTAATTGGTCGCAGACAATACCTTACTGCAAGCCACGAGTAAGCCTGTAGGTACGAATTAACTGGCAATCGTGTACAAGGCGAAATGCGAGAGATTGGTGCGCATCTCGTTGCGCAGCTCGTTGCGATCACCCTCCAAGTTATAAAAGGAAGTAAATAGGATATGGCATTTCTGAGGTTATAGATTCCTTTTCTCATCATTCTTTCCAGTATTGTCAGTCACTCAAGGTTTCCCTTTACCAAATACCGTGGACGTTCATCAACTTTACATAGTCCTCTTTGCTGGCAGGTCTTTCATGATGACGACGAGCTTGACATTTGAAGCGATAATCGGGCTGGTGACTCTTATTATTGGCCTTCCCACAGCTCTCCTATCACTGTTTGAGTGGAAGCGTAAACTTCGCCACCGATATACAAACCGTATGTTGATTTGCCTACCTGTTCGTATATAGGAGTCTGAGAATGTGCCTAGCTAACTGAGCGTTATGATTACATCCAGGGCAGCTTCAGTATTTTCCCCAGCATACGAGTATACCGTCGAATGAATTCCAGCGCGCAAGTTTAACTGAGTCCGGTGTCTCGATGACCCTAGGCGTGTACACACTAGTCGAGATTCGTGGAGGACACGGTCGAGGAGTGGATGCCGATGGAGGTATACCTCGAGCAAGAGGTAGTCGGGCGATTGAGCCTTGACCGAATGGATACTATACTGGTGTAATTGTTCGTACTTCAAATACCTAAGAATTAAAATTATGGTTTGCTATTATTCGCCGAGTCGCCTATTCCTCACGCTACCTCCATTGTCAGGATTAGTGCCCTTTTGAGGTGAATCATGCACAAAGTAAATGTCTAGGGTAGGTAGACCAAATAGTGATTGTATTGAATTTAATAACACCTGGCCTTCTAACCTTTGACGAGGGCGCTTCGCGCCTCTTATATAGTCGTAGCAGACCCTTGTAGCCACCCTGACAGTAGGTAATGGCTTCTGACAATGGTAGGGGATGTGTAGTTTGTCACCCAATTATTCAGACGTGACAAACGGATTGATTATGGGATGAAAAAGACTCCTAAGCTACTATAATACACTTACATGTATTAGTTTCTTTAGGTACTCATCGCACACATCCCCCTCTACCCCTGAATTTGCTTCCGGGGGTACCTACCAGGATGACAAGGCTACCTAAGTTAATACTTCGTAGAATAAAGTAACATTAGGTACATTCACTTATTTAGGATATAGCTGTATCCCTATCTCACCTATTTTAAGTACCTAGATAGTGACCTAGGCGGGGATACACAGTAAATAAAATTGTCAAAGAAAAGGAGAAAGGCTCAACGAATAACTCTAATAGGTACTTTCATATATTCACGAGTATAAGATGCATCTAGCTATTATCGTCGAGTTAAGAGAATTCCAAACCCAGAGTCCTCGCCTTCGTTCCAAGAGTAGACAATTCCGAAGCGCCGGGTGGCAACCGACCCGAAACTCGTTTTTGCTATTACTAACGCCCTAAACATGTCTTCCTTACTCTAACACAACGCAAATCAGAGTCAACCTCCAGGAGCAATGGACCGAGAAAGGCCGCGCAAGCATCCTCCATTAGAAAATGATACTTAGTAACCTTGAGATGCTTGTGATAGAGGGCACTTAGAACTTTCTTAAATATTAATGTCTAAGGTACCTATGGGCAGGTAAGATCATTTTTGGGAAGTAGTCCGATGGATGTCAGGGTATAGTGGGTCAGGGTGTCTACAGGGGGTCTTTATGACTACCTATATAAGAGAGGCGAAGCGCCCTCGTCAGAGGTTAGAAGGCCAGGCGTTGCTAAGTTCAATACAATCACTACCTGGTCTACCTACCCTAGACATTCACTCTGTGCATAATTCACCTCAAAAGGGCACTAATCCTGACACCTACTATCATTGCTTAAACTTGATCATGACGTGTTGGAGTGTAGTATCCCTAGAACTACGAATATATAAATATGCCAGAGTCCTAGTGATATCACTCTCTCCTCGACAAACCCTTTCCCTACAACAATCTACCTACCAAACTCCACGAAGAATTACGTGATACCTAGAAATATTCCGAACTACCTTTTTTTCTCGACCATCATGGAGACGGGAATCATTGCCAAACTCTCAGACATAAGGCAACACGTCGAGTCGAACTTCGCTACCGAAGGCATTTTAAGCGCCCGGAGATATAATGAATTAATCACCCTCATCTCGGAAATTGACTCGCACCAGCGCAGGCTCCTTACCATAAAGGGGTCGCTGGACGCTGGCTCCTCGCGCTATAAGACCTGTGTTGATGGGATAAATGAGGCTGATAATCTCCGGCGCTTCATTAACGCGATCATATACAGAAGCACCGAGTTGGAAGCGGAGAAGGCAAAAGCGGGGAAATAAGCCATCGGGAGGCAAGCACTCATCGGCATCAGGGCTGCCTTATTGAAAAATATTTAAGGGGGCCGAAGCGGTTCGTGCGCCTCTAGGAGGACTTCCCCCCTCTTAGTTATGAGATGCTTTGCCAAATACTTAGTAGGGCATTATATGCCACACCACCTTGCCCAGCCACCAGTTGGGACTTGCTTTCTTAATTGACATGCATTGATATCTTAACCACTTTTAACAGCATTTGATTTGGTGGTACCGGCCTCAGCTATCACTCAAGCGGCTTGTAGCTGTTGTGGCACTCGTTGCTTGATCAGTCCAACGATATAGGCATGAAAACCTCCTGTATGCATCGTGATAAACCTAGTAAAGCAACTCGTACACTCAAAATACGCACGTAGAGACAGCTCAGTGTTTTCTATTTATACTAGTGAGCTTGGACATCAGTTATTATGAAGCGTTTTGAGTATATTCCATTGTCAAAATTCGCCATGGTTGAAAAGATAGGGGTAATCATATAAAAAGCCTGGCAGTAAGAATGCGTGCGAATGAAACAACATAATTGAATTATAGTACCTAACTAAAACACAACTATATTGAAGCGCGAATAGCTATGAGCCTAGCGGAGTCTAAACCACGGATTTGGGTAGAAACCTTTTATCATTGGTATATCAGTGACCTAGAGATCTAAAACTCACTCTATTTAGCCCTTTCCAACCCATTTTTATACTTTTATTATGGAATCCTCATATAACGTAAGAATTAACTATAAACCCCTAAATAAACCCTACTGATAGTAATCTGACTTGCTTCTTTGACGTGATCATAAAGGTATCTAGAGGAATATTGAATACCTTATATAGGAAGTTTAACAGAGTCTATATTAAATGGTTGTAAATATAAATCTTAACACCGGCTCCGGAGTTACGCGGAGTCCATAAACAGCTAATAAAATCTCCGGCATACAGTGTGCTCTTAATGGCAAGCTAGACATAGGGAGGTACATTGTTGATTCAAAATTTGATTGGCCAGGCTCCTCGCACTTTTCCCAAGAGGGAATGTTTTGAGTCTTTTCATAGTCTTGATTTGTCGATATAAGTGGGGCATATACATGTGTTTGTTCATGATTGAAGGAGAACATAAGAGAACAGGAAATTGAGTCTTATTGCTGCTCTGGGGTTAAGCGAGCTCTTTGAAAAAATAAAAAATAAAACCAGTGGGGGCATCGCATTATTATCGAAGTCGCCGCATATAGATGCCGTGAAAATGCGACTCCGCACGGATGGACTGTTCGCCCGATTTAGTTAAAATATATTCATAAATTTGTCATCGCGCTTTGAGACTGCACCGTGTTAGAGTGATATATATTCCCTATAACGTCTTCGCGCTTAGTCGCCTTGCCGAAGGTGAATATCCACAGTCCAACTGAATTTCAAGCGTCTAACAATTATGCTGTCAAGCCTTAAGACTAGGATATATGCACAGTGTCCTAGGCAAATACGAGTACTGTACGGGACATCGCGATCATTCAAAGCCCGATTGAAGTTACTGATGCAGCAAGTATGATGGAGCTCGGAGTGGTTGTCGCATTTGACGGTCGTGTACGGAATGTTATACTATGCAACTTAGACTAAAAGATCTACCGAGTCTTAAGCCCGTTACGTCCGAGTGAAGGATATAAATATGCCTTATAATTAAGTCTAATACGGTAGCCTCATGTCCAAATCTTTGTTCCATACTGCCACTACTTCCTATCTTACCATATAAGTACTTCGATATAAAAGACTTTCACAATGTCGTATTCTAAGTGCTGCCTCAAGGGCTTTGAATGGAGCGGAACCCCGAGCGGGAAGACCGGGAAGATCGCTGATATCAACACCTATATCGCGGGTGACAACGCCGACGCTGCTGTACTGCTCATCCACGATGTCTTCGGCTGGACTTTTCCCAACTTGCGTCTGCTAGCGGACCACTTCGCTCGCGAGATCAACGCGACAGTCTATCTTCCCGACTTCTTCGGCGGCGAGGTCGTCGAGCCAACTCCCGCCATCTTATCCGGGGACTTCAGCGGTTTCGATTTCGCAGGCTTTATGGTGCGAAACTCACGCGAGGCCCGAGAGCCGGAGATCTTCGCTGTCGCGAAGGCCCTGCGCCAGAAGTACAAGAAAATTGGCGCCATCGGCTACTGCTTCGGGGGGTGGGGTGTATTCCGACTAGGCGCCAAAGAGCACAACCCCCCTCTGGTCGACTGCATCTCAACTGGACATCCATCCCTATTAACTAAGAAGGACATCGATGAGGTCGCGGTCCCCGTGCAACTTCTAGCTCCTGAGCACGACTTCATGTATTCCGATGAGTTGAAGAGTTATACATTCGAAAAGATTCCTAAGCTGGGAATCGAGTTCGATTATCGACACTATCCGCGCGTGGTGCATGGCGCTCTTGTTCGCGGCAGCGAAAAGGAGCCTGGCGAGCTGTTGGCTATGGTTAGGGCAAAGAATGACGCCGTTAACTGGTTCAAACAATTCTTACACGAGCCGTAGGTTGACAGTTTCGACTACGATCAAGACTGATATCGCAATTGGATGTACATAAGTACTGCTCTTATGCTAGAGAGGTGAAGTTAAATAAAAATAACTTGTATAAACCTAGTTTGTTGGCTGGCTATGCATGACATTGGTCTAATTCGCGCTCTCTCCTAAACACCCCAATCGTAACCCCACGCAAGAATACCTATCTACCATTACTCAAATTGTTCCTCTTTGTAAAAGGTATTCCTCAGAGGTAGTTCAGACTCGAATCCCCTAGACTCCTTCATATGGTGGTCGAAGCTCAAAGTCGACATTTGTACCTTATCGAACAAGCTACGGTCCAATACCGGCGCCATAGGGGGCTGCTGGCCATTTGCTCGTGCCGCCTCGGTCGCGATAGTATAATTGTGATGCGCCAGACTCGACGCGATCTGGAAGGCATTTCGGATCTGGCGACCGTTCCAGCAGCCGGTAGACCGGGCGTTTTCTTCGTAGTGCTTTCCGGCAAAGTCGATAATCTCGCGGTCCTTGATGACGAGTGTGGGCTCGCCTGTCATGGTGTGTCGCTGGGCTTCGATCTCGCGTAGCTTGGCGAGGTTGAGTCGGAAGATATCCTGAGTCTGGGTCTTGTCGAGTGGCGGGTAGTACAGCGACATGTGGATACGCGACTTGAATGCTTCGTCGATAGTGTTCACTCGGTTTGTAGTAAGGAAGAGTAATCCGTTGTAGTACTCAAGGACACGCAAGAACACGGAAACTAGTGCATTGCGCTTCATGTCGACCTTTGAGCGCTGCGACAGAAATACGTCGGCCTCATCAAGTAAGAGGACGCAATCCCACAGGTTTGCCAGACGAAAGACGTTGTTCAGCGAGTTCTCGACTGCGGATGGAGTAAGACCGAGGTCACCGCAGGTAATGACGAACAGAGGCTTGCGATACTCCATAGCCACCGCCTCGGCCGTCGCGGTTTTACCAACACCAGGAACACCGTGAAGTAAGACAACTAGGCCGCGACCCTTGTTCTGGATCAGATCCTGGCCCGGTCCCTCGGTCGACATATCGACATACCGCCGCTCGAGGCTCTTCTTCTGGAAGTGAGAAGCGACAAGACCCCGCACAATATCCTTGTAATCCTTTAAGATCTTAAGGTTCTCGAATACGCCCTGTTCCCTACGGATAGGTTTCAGGAAGTGAATGTTGATCGGCACGAATCTGCGCTCGCGTAGGGCATATGCGAACATACGCTTGGGGAGGAGAACAAGGTCTTCCTCGCGCAGCTCTAGAGCCTCTGGGTTCATCTCGTGCGCGCGGCTACCCTTCGTCCGTTGGCGTAAGAATGTATCGATATTGAGGTTCTCGCGACGCTGCCATAATTCAACACCTTCCTTCTTCTGGACAATTTCGCTCTGCGAATACGCAAGGTTCGTTCGCGAGGCGTCAAACCACTGTCGGATGCCCATTCCGTCGTCCTCGACCTCACATGCGATAGACTTGTTTACGGTCAATCTATGGAAGGAGGGTCGCCATCCACCATGCTTCTGGTATGCCTCTTGGAGATCAACGATCACGTCGCTCTCGACGAATTCAGGATGACGCATTTTGTCATAGTTCTCATCCTCCAAGATCTCTTCATTGGGCTCAGTAGTGTCAAAGGGCGGGTTCCTTGTCAAGGTCCAAGCATGGTATGATTGATGCCTATCACCAAGGAATCTCTGGAAATCTTGTCCCTGCTTCTTGAGAGAATCTAGGAGTTGTTGGTGGTCCTGTCGGTAGCGAATGGGGAAGACCTCGAGAGACTCGACAAGCCTCTCGCCAACGAAGGACTCGATCTCGAATGTGTGACGTACAGCACCGAAGGAGTCGCCGTCGTGGTCGATATAGTAGGCGTAGATATTGAACTTATTATCCTTCTTGTCCTGCGACAAATCATCCAGGAAGAATTCCCACTCTTGTTTTGAGGGATAGGACGCTTCTACTTCAGGCATCTCTGTCCGGTAGATGCGCCAGACCTCATGATAGCGGCCCGCTGTCTCCCCGGCTGCTGGCATGTAAATAAGATCCCCGGGACGGAAGAGAGACCACAGATCCTCAAACTTGACCTTGTCGGTTGCACTTTCGGCAAAGCGGCTGTGTTGAGGCATTACCTCCTTGTCGATAAAGTTGACGTAGCATCGCATATCCCTAAGAGCCTCGGGACTGTCCATAATAGTGTCCAAATCCTCAGCGTTCGAGTCAACCGAAAGGAGAGACTCGTTGTCGTCATCATCATCGCCAGTCTCGGAGCCCGAGTCCTTCGTCTTGGACTTAATGCTCTCCACGTCAGGAATCTCTGGGAGTTCCTCGGATTCGATGTCGTCAATCTCCTCATAATCAGCCCATTTCTCTTCCAGAGTGGCGAGAATCTCTTTCATCTTGGGCTGAAAATACACCAAAGCCTTAAAAGGCCTGACGAAAGTACGTGGCGTGGATCTCTGTTCGGTATCCTTTAGAAGAGATGTAAGATGTCCCAGGACAGGCTGTGATTGAATGCGAATGCGTTGCATCTCGCCCTCATTCATCTGAGCACCCTCTGCCTTCTTGTCTCTCTTGACCTTTTCTGAGGCGCCATTCTTAGGTCGTGAAGTGTATACTTGCTCACGGGGAAGACCGTAAGCAAGTAACATATGTTGACGCGTACGAGCATGGTCCTCCTTTTTTCGGAGAGCTTGCTCACGGCGGACCTGGGCCTGCAGATAAGACCCTGCCATAAGGACTTCGATGGCATAGTCGGGCTCATCAATATCGTGAAACCGATTCTTGAAGTTTTCAAAGTTTACTCTGCGTACTTCGGGAATCTTGGGTCGCCATTTGGCTTCAACACGACGACGATCGGCCAGGATCTGTTCACGCCGTTCTGCCTCTCTCTGTGCAGCTAGGAATGAGGGGTCATTTTCACGGAAGTGCCGCGAGCTCTGTGTGAAGCGCTTGGGCTTGGAGTCGGGAGTTTTCTTAGGAGCCATTGTGAGCCTGTACTTTAAGTTTCGACGATAATATATAAGGGCTTATGTGTAAATGGTCCTGTAATACTTAAAAGAGAAGGTATAGATAGGTAGGTAGCTATGGAGGGCGAGATGAGATTTAGAAGACGACAAATGGCAATATATATATAGACAAGAAAGGGGAACCGGGAATGGATCACACATTCATACATAGAAGCAGTAGCTGCCTAGCCCTAGATTTTCGATTCAGCTTAAACGACTGCATATCTTGTGAATCGTTTCCTCATGCTAGGCTAGATTCCGCCAACAGTAGCTCATCCTTCTTACCACTTCCCATAATCATTGGACGATGCACATGTATTAACTATCCAATCGCTTCAGATAGATGATAAAGAGCGGACATTGAGGCAGAGATAGCCTAAGGAGTCCCTGGCTCAGTGGCCGGAGGGCTGAGTCACTTCGGAGAACAACCTGGCGAACAACCTGGCGGAGAGGATCAATGCAAGGTTCGATCCAATCGGGAAATCCCGTTAGGATTCGTCGGAAGCAAGAAAGGCATCTTTTAGACGATGACTAGTCCTGCATGTAAGCATGAGGCAGCCGACATATGGCAGAGCATTGCCCAAGTTTATGAGGGTTATTGTCTGGCTCATCTCGATTGCCAGAATTTATAAGGGTTATTGTCTCTAAGGTTAGCAAAAAGGCGTCAAAATAAATCTTTTTCGTTCGTAAGGTTGTACTCCCCTAGCCACACCACCTCCCCAGCCAATCACAACCCGTACAACCCCACCAAATTTTTTTTTTCGAAACTCTGCATGGAATAGCCAGCCCGTGACCCACAGATACGAACACACGGGCCATGCGTTTCGTGGCGCCGGTGGCGCCAACGGGAGGGCTGGCGGGCGGGGCGCAGCCTGCCTCCACGAAATGTGGTTTGAGTTTTATTAAAATACCGCCTTTTCTAAGATTTTACGACTTTTAGTACACGGATCACCTTTAATAATAATAATGGTTTTATATAATTATTTAAATTATATTTATAGGTTTTTTACTAGTAAAATATATATAAAAAAATTATATTAACGATTTAATTAATTATTAACGTGTATTTATATAATTTAATATAAAATTAAAAATTATATTATTAATATATTAATATTTTAATATATTATAATGTTTTTTAATGTTTATATTTAACGATTTAATTTAATTATTATTTATAATTTTAAATCTTTTTTTTATTTTAAAATAAATTATATTTATATATTACGTTTATAAAAGTTTTTAATTTTAAACGTGTTTATTAATATATTTTTTAATTTAAATAACGTATATTATAATTAAATGAAAATTAAAAATTATGTTATTATTAAAAAAGTTATTATATTAAATAAACGCGTTATTTATATAATTTTAAATTTAAGTTAAAAGTAATTTAATATAAATAATTATTTAAATTTTTTTAAAATATAATAATTAAAAATTAATATTTATTATTTAAGTGTTTTATTAACTTTTTAATCGATAAAAAATTTATAAGTTTTAAATAATTTAAACTTTAAATTTAAATTTATTATAAACTTTAAATTTATTTACGTTATAATAATTTTATTTAAATTAATTAATTTTATTTTATTTTTTAATGTTATTTAAAATAATTATAAATTATTTTATTTTTTAAGCTTTTAAATTAAATTAAATTTATTATTACCGATTTTAAAACTTCGTTATTAATAAGTTTTAATTAATAAAACCTTTTTTAACGTACGGTATAAATTATAAAATAAATTAAAAGTTTTTTTAATAATAATTAACGTTTTAACGTTATTAAATATTTTAAATATAACGGTATATAAAATTTCTTTTTTAATAACGTATAAAGTCGATTAATTATTAAAATGTAATAACGTTTAATTTATTTTTTTAATTTAAATTAAATGGTTTTTATTTTTTAAAAAATAAATAATTATTTTTATATATATAAAAGAATTTTTTATTAATTTAACGTTATATAATAACGTAAATCGATTTTAAGTTTTTATAATAATATAAGTAATTATTATTTTTTTATTTTAAAAAGATTATTTTTTAAAAAGTTTATTAATTAATTTTAAATTTTTAAAATATAAATTTATTTTTTTTTAAAAAATCTTTTTTAAAAAGTTATTTATAATTACGTTTAAAAGTTATAAATAAAAAGTTAATTTTAACGGTATTATTTTAATTAAAACGTTATTATTTTATAACATTTATTTTAATAAATTAATTTTATAAAAAATAATAACGTTTATAATTAATAAAGTTTTTTTGTTTTTTATATACGGTAATAACTTTTTATCGATTTAACGTTTAAAAAGTTTTTATTATTATACGTTATTTTATTAAATTTAATTATAACGTTAAAATAATAATATTATTATTTTTAATCTTTTATTATACTTTTATTATAAAAGATTAACTTAAGTTTTAAAAGTATAAATTTATTAATAAATATATATAATATTAAAATAATTTATCTTTTATTTTAATTACTTTATTTAATTTTATTAATAACGGATTTAACGTTTTTAATATTATACGTATAATTTTTTAAAAATTTAAAAAATAATAAAATTTTATTAACGTTTAATATTAAATTTAAAAAAAAATAATGTAAGGTAATATTATAATTAATATTATTTAATAAAATCGTATTAATAAAGTTTTATTTTTTAAATATTTTTTAAATATATTATAAAAAATTATTCGTATATTTAATAATTTTATTAAATAATTTTAAAATTATATAAATTAATTATTTTTAAATAATTTAATATTTACGAAAAAAAGTTATAAATTAATTTATTAAAAAAATAAATATATTTTAATAATTAAAATATAAAATTTTAAATATATTAATTAATTTTTTTTAAAATTAATGTTTTATAACGATTTTATAAACTTTATAAATAGTTATAAATTTAATTTAAAATTAATTTTTTAAAAAAAATTAATAAAAAAGATATTTTAATTATTTTATTTTATTATTTTTAAATATTTCGTATTTATTATTTTATTAATTTAATATAATAATATAATTTTAAATTATAAAATAATTTTTTATTTTTTTAATAATAAGTTTTTTATAATTTTTTTTTATTAAAAAATTATTTTATAAAATATTAATTAATTATTTATATTAATTAAAAACGTTAATTTTAAGTAATATACGATAATTTTTAAAAAATAAAATAATTTTAAATTTATAATAATATAAGTACGTGCGACATATACGTGTAATGCGTTTTAAAAGTAAATAATTAACTTTATTTTAATGTACGTTAAATTATAATTTATTAAAACGCGGGGGTTACGTTTATTTAAGTTATAAAACGCATGGCCCGTGTGTTTATATTTATAAGTTACGAATAAGCTTTTTAACGAATTATAGTTTAAAGTTATTTTAAATTTATGTTTACGTTACGGTAAAATTTTAATGATAAATTTAAACTTTATATTTATAAAAATTTTAATATAATATTATAACGTATAAAATAATTTTAATTTAAATGACTTAAAATTAATAATATATTACATTTATTTATTTAAATTTTTTATATATTCGTATAACGTTATATTATTATATTATAACTTTAAACGTTAAAATTATTTTACGATAAATAATATTATTAATTATTATTATTATAATTATTAATAATATAATTAATAATACGTATAAATAAAATAAAACGCGTTATATTTTATTTAATATAATAATTTTAATTTTTTCGTTTTTTTTATATATTTATACGATTTTATCGCGTGTTATAATTAATGCGTTATAACCGGTGTTATAATCGGGATTACGATCGTTATTATAATTATTATTACGGTTATTTTTAACGTTTTAAAAAACTTAAAATACGTGGGATTTAATAATAAAGTTAATACGATTATATAATTAATAATTATTTATTATAAAAAAACGTTAATGTTATTATTTTTAATGATTTTATTAATTGTTATTATTAATGTTACGACCGGTGTTACGACCGGTTACGACCGTTATAATTATATTTAACATTTTTAAAAAGCTTTAAAAAGTTTAAAACATATAAATTAATCGGTAAATTTAATAATAAAGTTAATACGATTATGTATAATTATTATTTATTATAAAAATGCGTTAATGTTATTGTTTTTTTAATGATTTTATTAATTAAATGATGTTAAATGTTATTTTTTATAAGTTAATTTTTTAAAAAACACGTGTTTAAAATAACTTTAAATTAAAAGTGAAATATTTTAAAAAAAAGGTTTTACGGGTTATAATTAATTAAAAAATAATGTAGTTATAAAAAATACATCTTTTTAAATTAAATATTAAACCTTAATTTAAAGTCATTTAAAATAAAATTAACTTTTATTAAAACTTTTTTTTTAAACTTAAGTTTATTAAAAGTGTAAATAACTTTCATTTTATTAAATTATAATATATTTTATTTTTAAAAATAATTAATTTTAAAATTTTTATATAATAAAAAAAATTTATATATAATATAACGTTAAATAAAACCGCATTATAAAAGGTTTAATGTACTTATATAATTTATGTGTTAAAAGTTATAAAATCTTAAAAAAAGCGGTAATAATTTTTCTTTTTTTCTTTTTTTTTTTGTAACAATCCTTTGCTGCCGGGCACGTGATTGACCTACGACCTTCGTAAACTCGGGCTATTGTGGTCAAAGGTGCCTTTATGTTTAAACTAACTTTGTCTATGCCGTAGCGTACTTAGGCTGCTAGGTAATGAGGTAAGCAGCGATGTAGGTTACGGTAAGGCAACATTCTTGGCGATGCCGATCGAAGCAGCAGGGGATAAATCAGCGAATAAATCCCTATAAAACTGGGGTAGGACTTCGGAAATTTTCGAGCTAACCAAGATTGAGAATACCTACCTGCCAGCCCTACCTCATCTGCTCACCTAAGTTTGAACGTGTCTTCATATCAACTTCATCTATTGCTATATCAAAGAGGCGAAGATAATTAAAGGGGAACCGAGAAAAGCTGCCTATCCTTACATTAGGAGGTAGCTTAGGTTTATAAAGAAGTCCTCATCAAAGTTTGCCCATCCTGAATGTCTGTCTGCCCTAGTATGGAAGGGATAATACTACGATATAGAGAGTTGTCGAAACCAAGAGAAATCTAAAGGCTTATAATCATCAGGTTCCTTAGTCAAGTCGTGGATAGTACGCCCAGAGTATAGCATAACCTGACAGTCCCCAACTAATCGAAAGTTCCCCGGCAACACACGATCTTTCTGTTCAAATGATAAATCGATTTCAACGGGAGACTGCCTAAGTAGGAAAGACGACCTATTGGTGTTCAACGGTCGCATGCCGGTGTTGAAGAATGCCTGGAAAGTGGAGGACCCTGGTGCAAGTATCGTGTCTCCCGGTTGGGCATGGGAGGGTCCAAACCCGTATTGTGGCTGAGACTTAGCGGCGTCCTGCCAAATGAAGATAGTGCGGCCTTTCATATAATTCCAAGTGAATTTGTAGAACTCTGAGGGTATTTTCCCCTGCTGTATGTCCTCGCAGACCCTTTGCAGATACTCTCGATACTTGACCCAAGATTTATGAAAACCGTCTATGTTGAAACTTTTCAGCCCGTCATGTTCATATGGTGTCTTTTCGTTTAAAACAGTATTAACGAAACGAGCTAGGATATGTTCGCTAGTTTGATGTTGGTGCGCACTATTTTGGGATGCTTGTAGTTCAGCTAAGCTTGCCCATGTATCTAAGAACCATTTATGAATCTCGGATTCGACATATATGTCAGGGAAAACGGCGCTAACACTGTTATTAGTTACTTCACCCAGCAGATGGATGCTCGATGACTTGATTGTCAGTATTGACCGGTTATGCGGCTCCAAACGTCCTTGAATGTCAGACGGGGAAAACCAAAGCGGCTCCCTAATCTTCGGTTTCCTCCAATCAGGAACCCATGAAGGCATCTGATCTGACTCATCAGCTGTTTTCCTGATGGCGCATTGAGCTAAGAGATCAACAGCCCCCAAGACCCCAGAGTCAAGTAGCCCAACCACGACTTCATAGTAAAGCCATTCAGCGGGGATTGTATAGTCAACACGTATCATAGTTTTCCCACGGTCTCCGGTATCCTTCTCTCCGCCACTCTCGTCTATTTCTTTAGCCCATCCCTTTCTATCGCTATTATCTCTCAATTGCACATCACTTGCCAGTCCGCCCAAGGCGTATATCATGTCTCTGGCATCTTGGCATTCGGAGCCGTGAAATGAAACAAGAAGGTTGAAAATGTGGGGTTGTGCATCATCTTTCCGGAGTATCCAGTCCTTCCAAAGGTCCGCCATCGTTACTAGGGAGTTCATGACTTCCGTGGTTATTCCCGTGTTCAGGGCTTGGACAAGGCGCGTCCATGGCATGCTCACCTCAGAACAATTAAGAAGGACATTGGGGTTTAAAACTACTTCTTGAATTATCCATCGTCGGTGGAACCACGGTAGCTTGGTGATGTTATTTAGTTCTCGGGCGATCTCTGTCGTAGAGGCACTTGACCTAGGTTGCTTCGTATAATGATGAAGTCGGCGCATGGAGTCAGAAGCACTCTTATCAATGCCCAGCCAAACAAGTACCGATGACGCGCTACGATAGATCTGCCTCATGAAAGGGATCTGTCTCGACTTTTCGTCGTCATCTTCTTGGTTGATACATATTGCATCAACCCAAATCATACGAGCCTCGGTCGGCATTCGGAACCGCTGCAATGCATACAAGAGATTTGGCGTGATCATCAAGTAACACTGATCAACAATCAGTTCCTCTGTGAAGCTTGGGATTCCCCATGTGTATGATAAGGCATCATATTCAGACTGTTTCTCATCTTCCAGATTGACTTCGAATAGCGAGCACCGGATAGGCGCCAACGGGTCCAAGGAAGGTTGTAGTTTAAGAACTCGCGTATGGGAATTGGAAGGAAGAGGGCTTCCCGGATATATGAAAGTCAGTATCTATGATTGGCCTACGCGTCTATTGTTGAATATAAGCAAGACCATAAATTTCGAACTACAGGAACATTATGGAGCGGCCCGTCGAATTGACTGATGATAAAATAATGATCTTGAATACTAACCGGTATTTGTAAGGAACGAGTCTATGGAGAATCTCCTCGCGCTGAGCCATCGTGAGTCGTATAAAGTCTAGTAACTTTAACCTTGGATGATTTACAGGGGTATATAGTAGGAAAGCTACCTAGTTCTTTATATAGGAAAAAAACGTGCTTTGAAGGGTTTACTGAAAAGGTTCGGGCGTTTTACCAACCTACGATCTCGTTGGGTAGTACGTGTATACCCTTTCTAAGAGGAAAATACCAGATGCGGGGGATATAATGAACCTGGGAAGATTAACTGGCTAGAATTAGGGATGTCCCAACATTGATACACTTTGGGGAGGTAGGTAGGTAAGCGGACCAGCAATTAGGAATCCGTATACATATCCAATAGCCATATCAATAATCGGGGTTGTGTTCCAGCCCCTGTGTAAGTGCCCAGATCCCCTTACCTTTCATAACAGTGCATAATTCATTTATGCACTTCATAATTAATGCATATCACTGTGCAGCTCATTATTTTAATTCATTACCCTTCATAAGTATTCATAAGTATTCATTAAATTTACTACATTATTCGTGACGTCGCCCGCGTCTTTTTTCCCGACGCTGCGTTACGCATCATCCATTTGGATCATGAATTCCCAAGCAACGCCTGAAGAATGGCGTTGACGAAATCTGACAACGTCGCTACAATCTATATTCAAAAAGCAGAATGTCAGAATAAGCTCTCTTTCAAAACGCGACGATGGTAAGTAGAGGAGAATGAAGCGAAAGGAAACTTACGGGTGTAGCATCGCCTATCAACTCCGTCGTCTGTGAAACGAACGCAGCCGTCAATAAACTCTCCGCATTTCCGAGTAGGTTTACTATTCCTTTCACGGAAGTTGGTGTGATCAAAGGCGTGACCTGTTCAACAATGCCTTGGATATCAATCTGGCTCAGAGTTCCGAGGAGAGGTTTGACAGCCTTAATGAGACCAGCCAGATCGATCTGGCCTAATGAGCTGAGAAGTGGCTTAACTTGGTCTAAAAGACCTCCGATATCGATTTTTCCTAGTACTCCAACCAATGGTGCTGCGCCGTCGATGATAGTATGAGTTTCGTTGACGAATTCCTTCGTCAGGAGTGACTCGGCGTTATCGACAAGTCCTACAAGACCATCGACAGAAGACGGTGTGAGCAGAGGAGATACAGCGTCGAAGATTCCCTTTATATCAATGTTGCCCAATTCGGTAATGATAGGGGCTATTTGTTTGATTAACCCTGCGAAATCAATTTGACCTAGAGAATCTAAGATAGGTTGTATCTTTTCGATAAGACCAGCAAGATCAATCTGGCCCAAGGAGTTCAATATCGGGGTGATCTGTTTAATCAGACCCGCGAAATCAATTTGATCTAGAGAATTCAAGATAGGTTGTATCTTTTCAATAAGACCAGCAAGATCAATTTGCCCAAGGGAGTTCAGAATTGGCGTGATCTGTTTAATCAGACCCGCGAAGTCGATTTGACCCGCAGCATCGAGTATCGGCTGTATCTTGTCTATAAGACCGGATAAATCAATCTGCCCAAGGGAGTTCAGGATTGGAGTAATTTGTTTGACTAATCCCGCGATATCAATCTGGCTTACAGCATCAAGTATTGGCTGTATCTTGTCTATGAGACTGGATAGATCAATTTGTCCAAGGGAGTTCAGAATTGGTGTGATTTGTTTGACTAATCCCGCGATATCTATCTGCCCTACAGCATCAAGAATAGGTTGAATTTTCTCGACCAGGCTACCTAAGTCAATCTGGCTTAGGGAATCTAGCAGTGGTTTCACTTGCTCGATAAGACCCTCCAAGTTAAGTTTACCGACAGCGGATATCAATGGCACAGCACCAGATATTAACGTCTTCGTCTGGTCAACGAATTGTGTGGTTAAAAGGTCCTCAGCATTGCCTAAAAGCCCAACGATACCCTTCACCGAGTCGGGAGTCAATAAGGGCTCGACGGCTGAAAGCAGGCCTTGGAGATCAATCTTGCTCAGGCTGTCGAGTAAGGGCGAAATTTGACTGAGCAGACCTTTCAGGTCGATATCGCCGAGACTCGAAAGTAAAGGTCCTGCTCCTGCGATGAGAGATTTGGTCTGGTCGACGAATTCGCCAGTCAACAAATTCTCGGCGTTGCCAAGCAACCCTACAATACCCTTGATGGAGTCTGATGTCAACAGCGGGCTGATAGCTTCGAACAAGCCCTTCAAGTCCAGCTGACCGAGTTCATTAAGGATTGGCGAGATCTGATCTATCAAGCTTTGCAGGTCGATTTGCTTCAGACTATCAAGGAGCGGCCCAGCTCCAGAAATCAGAGACTTGGTCTGGTCAACAAAATCCTTGGTAAGGAGGGATTCAGCATTGCCAAGTAGACCGACGATACCCTTGACTGAGTCTGCCGTTAGGAGTGGGGCTATCGCATCGAGTAATCCTTGGAGATCAATATCCTTTAGGCTATCAAGAAGGGGTTGGGCACTGGAAAGCAGCGACTTGAGCGCATCAACAGTATCCGACGTCAAAAGATCTCCAGCATTGTGTAACAAGCTCACTATACCCTTGACCGAATCTGACGTGAGAAGGGGAGATAAGGCATCGAGTATACCCTCGAGGTCAATCTTCGAGAGATGGTCAATCAGTGGCTGTACACTTGATAGTATTGACTGTAGAGCCTCGACAGTCTCCGAAGTCAAAAGCTTTTCTGCATTACTCAATAGACTGACGAGTCCCTTGATCGATTCGGGGGCTAGAAGGGGTTGCAGCGCATTAAGTATACCCTTGAGGTCGATGCCCTTAATCTCGTCTACGATACCCTCTAAATCCAGGGAACCGAGCAGGTCGATCAGCGGTTCAGCCTTGGTGAGGACATTCCTAGCGATATTTGGAATGGGCGGACGAAGTGTCTGTGCAAGATACACCATAGCATCATGTAGGGCTTGCAAGAACTCATCGCTCAATAGTTGTTGGATAGCCGAAAGATAACCTCCGAGATCACCCAACTGTGTAATGAGCTTCGTCAGACTTTCAAGAATCTGGCCCAAATCGCCGAGTCCTCCAAGGTCTCCAAGGTCAAGACCACCGCTCGACCCGGAACCAGACCCAGAGCTTGAACCAGAGCCGGAACCGGTGCTATTGCTCTTCTGTCGCGGATATAGTGCGACTTTCTGTTGCTGAACCTGGTTTCTTCTGAGCAAGCCATTAAGCTCTGTCAGGGCGTCTGTCAGATCCGACCGAGGTACTAAAGCTAAGTTGTGCTTTGCGAGAAGTGCATCAAGATCCAAGTCCGGTGTTGATGCTGCTTGCGGCGCGCTTTCAGCGACGAGGCTGATAGGCGCCAGAGCCGCTAGGAAGAGTTTAAAGAACAGCATGACGATAATTGGCTGGCTGTTATGAGGCTTCTAAGGCGTCGTTCTCTTCTCTTTGACTCGAAGCTGAGGCTCCGATTCAGCTCGACCACGGAATAGGAAACACGACGGACGAGATGGGAAGTTCGAGAATATGAGCATTACATGCTGCCCTCGTTGCCCGTCCACCTCATATCACATGAAATTATGTCTCAGCGAGCGATGGAGACTGCCCTTCGGACTTTATACCATCTTGGGATGTTTACCAAGCTGCGCACATGGGTACCTATTAGCTCTCTAGGTCTAGTCGTCGCCAGCTTACCCCAGCTACCCCAACTTCTCCACGATCCTAATCCCTACCCGGCGTGGGTTACATAGGACTAGGGACCCCTTGATTTGTGGACCCAGCTCGTCAAGCTTTTCTGGATCCCCATTCGACAACTTGGCATTAAAGTAGGGTTGTGGTTACAATTTTACGCAATTATATATACTCGCGGTAACCTCACCTACATGGAAGACACCATAAATCTCACAGTTGCCTAGGCACTTGTTAGATCGCATGTGTAAATACGTCGTCTTCACCGTCACTTCTTGTTTTTCTACATTTTCTCTTCAAGAACACCTCGACCCTTACCAAGGTTTATACATTCAATATATCGAAGAGGAGGGGATAAAGAAATTACCGCCCATTTTCCTTCTCCGCGCACGGACACTGTAGCATTTCCATTAGGGATTGCCTGGCTGAAAAGACATTGAGATCGAACAGAATGATGCCAGATCTATTCGCGATTTGGGTGCCCAACTAGCAACACAGCAAGGCCGTATATTATTGAATACACTCGGACAGCACAGTTACAGTGGGAATAGCAGCCATCGACTCTATTTCCTTATTAGGCAGGCGGAATATAGGATGACATCATTTTAGTGCAGCGGTTTGTGCTGCTTGCGGTGTAAATGAAGATCTACTTAAGAGTAATTAATTGTTGGGATAGACTAAGCCGAATACCCCGCAGGTCTATCATGTTATAGTCTTCAATTATATGTGCGTGACCCGCGCAAAACCAGTAATCATCCTGGGAATAGACCAAAGCTGGCCATCCCCCTGCAATATTGGACTACAGAAACCGGGGTGCGAACACGGACGGTAAAAATGGTATGCGGAGAGATCGACAAGTCGCGAGGGGTAACACGCTGCAAGGCGATGTTCGATGTGTCTAACTCTGGCCCGATAGGCATGGTACGACGGAACGGGAGCTCATCTGCTTGTAATGCCGCAATGTAACCCGGGGCGGGCTAGGCACATATGTGATGGCTGAATCGTCCTCAAGTTCAATACGTCGCCCTCCTTTCCGCTCGGAAGTTGTTGGGCGCCCGTCTTCTCTCCGCTTGCCATCCATCCAGCATCCTCTGCTGCCAACGACAAGAAGATCATGGCGTCGGCCTTTCGCGAAGACACCTCACACTATGAGGCCAGCAGCCCTACCACCTCTATACATGGCGGTAGGGGTGAGGGTGGTGAAGGGACTACGAATGCTCCGGGGAGGCAGAGTGATGAGACCTCTTCAGCCGATCATGTTACGGAAAAGACACCAGTAGCTGCGCCTCTTACGAAGAAACAGAAGTTCAAACGCCATTGTGGGCGATTCTGGTGGTGGTATCTTATAGGACTCATCGTTTTCCTCGCTATCTTCCTACCGATCCTGTATGTATTCTAGCCGGGGAATGAACATGCATGCGTGCTAACAGCGACCTCAGGTTTTTAGTGATCATTCCAGCTATAGTGCAGCGCATATTAGACAACCAGACGATGCCTATAACTGGTGGTGCATTCGTAGCTATAACACCAGAGAAACTCAATATATCTATCACCACATCCCTTGACACGCCTCTACCAGCAGATATAGACCCGGTAACTCTGTTCATGTATAATCATGCGACACCCGTGTTTTCACCTTTTGCCAACATTACGTTACCACCACTCCACATAGATGGGGAAACAGAAATAGTTATTACCGATCAGACAGTCACGATAACCAACGAGACTGAGCTTATTTCCTGGTTCGGGAACGTCTTTGACCAGCCAAAGGTCACTTTATCCACTCGTGGTGATGCCAAGATCCATTTAGGGGCGCTTCATTCAGATGGGCATATAGATAAGACCGTCGAGGTAGACTCCTTGAACAAACTCAGTGGATTCGCAATCGAGCATATGCAGCTTCTCTATCCAGCTCTAGAGAACGGGACCAACATCCAGGGTACTCTCAACCTACCAAACTGGGGCGCACTCACTCTCGGCATTGGTAACTTGTCGCTTAATTTAATGGTGGGCGACCTGCGAATTGGTCTCATCACCATTTACGAGGTCCTACTCCCTCCGGGAAATAACTCGAGATACTTCAACGGCGAGCTATACCTAGACATGCTCATACAGAACATCGGAACAATACTTTCCGCTCAGTCAGACGCGCTGAACGCAGGGAACATCCAGATTGACGCGGTAGGGAATGCGACTGTCGTCAATGGTCAGCACATCAGGTTCATCGAAGCCGTCCTGAACCACAGGCGCGTAACGTCCACAATCCCGGTTACGAAGTTAATGGGCGACCTCGTCAGCAGCTTCACGAACGGTAGTCAAGTTAACATACCTGACCTACTGGACGACGTATTCGGCAACTCAACACTTATTCAAGAAGCCTTGAGCCACTGGAACGCGACCGATAACGATAAAGGGGCGAAGCTGAAGAGATCTCTACCTTCTGTAAAACGAGGGGTGTTTGGGTCAAGCGCATTAACGTTACTCAAGTTGGGTATGAAGATGAGGATGGGCAAGTACTGAGAAGAAATTCCAATGGCCCTGATGGATTCCTCAATAGTTAGCAATAACCCAGTATGATGATTAGTTAATGTTTGATGAATATAATGTTAAAGACCAATTAGAATTGGATTGTCTGAAGTTTCCACGTACATCTTTGTCGCATCGCGATAACTGATCTTGGGGATGACAATGATGACAGAATACGCCATCTCCATCCCGTCTCTTCCCACATCGCGTGGTGGTTTAACGCCTGGATGTGTATTGGTCCGTTCCTACGTGCCGCAACACAAGTAGGTTCGAATCCTACCATGGTCAAACCAAACTGGTTCGATTCAGGTTTTTTCTTAGGCACTGTTAGGCGTTAAAGGTAATTCTATCTCCGTTATAAAAAAGCGTGTTCGACGGTTTTCCCCCTAATTAAATCGGCTACCTGGCGCCGACGCTAACCAGGTAAAATAATGCTATAGGTAGGAAGGGGTGGAATATATAGATAGAAAATGGAGGATTTTTCATATCAGGCGAAACTCTAACTCTGTTCCCTCAAGGGAGTATTCTAGACGTCTAAAGCGCCATAGATGCGCTTGTTATAGCTACCTAGCTTATAATAACCAATAGACGTTAACGTTCTCATCATCACCATCATCCATCCCGTCTCTCTTAAGGACCTAAGGCAAATTACTACTTCTCATCTTATCTAACGTTTCTTTCCGGTCTTCAGTTATAGGCCAGGACACCTAATAATACCAACCTAGTGAGTAAAACGGTCTTGAACATCTTAAATAGGTAGTCTACCATTACACCGGATGTAATTGTAAGCCCTACCAACTCTTTCACGTCTTACACCTTCTCGAGTAATATATTCGCTGTAGGAGTAGCTAGGTAGCATGATTGAACTGAGAATCTCATCGACAATACCTTGGATACCTAGGTACCTAGGCAGGTACCTCCATCCTGCGGAGCTCAGCCCGTAAAGTTAATAATCGGTACATAGTTATAATTATTAACTTTAAAAGGGAAATTCCAAAAGCAATGAAAGCAAATATAACCATTAAAAAAGTAGTTCCCAAACCAATCTGTTCAGGGAAGATTTCACCAACCGCTAAAGAAATATAAATGCAAAGCGAAAAGTATAACACAACGTAAACCCAGGAAAGGCCCTTCATTAAACAGCGATGTGATCTAAATACCGTGAGAAATTCGATATCTTCCTTATTTTCCTGACCGGGCTTTGTCAGCTGCCATGTTAATATATTGAATTCGGGCTGTCACTAACCTGCTCTAACCCCCCGGGTCTGGAAGGTCCAACGACAGTATCGTCTCCATTTTCATGATTTATATTTAAGGCTCTAGTGTCCCTCAAGTCTTTAAACGAATTAGCCTATGTACCCCGATGCAAACACAACTGAATTTCCACCTGGCTTCTTACCAGAGTATCCTTCCGCCATCGCTAAGAACGGAAGAGTCATGAGGATAAGGGGCAAAAGCTGACCAAATCTTGGTTCAAAGCTAATAGTGCCATCGATTGTAGCGTTATCAATTAAACGTAGGAAACAGGCTGCCTCGGATATGCCAAAGGTAAAGTAAAAGAGTAACCAAACGACCTCGAACATAAAGGATCGATGAAAACTTGGAGGTATAATTACAAAGAATATATGAGCAAGCTGGCTGATACCTAAAGGTCCTTCAGATAGTCTTGATGCTAAATGTTCTCGAGCCTCTAATATTCTGTCTTTGGACAATGTTGGCCAACCAATCGTTTTCTCAAAGAGGAACACCTGCCAGTATCCCGGGAAGTCTCGAGAATTGGGAAAATACAAGTCTCGGATTCTACGGACATAGCCGCTCACGAGAATACCAAGTAAGACAGTAAAGCCCGAAACCAGGGCGGGATTTCCGAGTATCTCTAGCGATCCATATGCATCCGAATCGTCCTCTAAGAAACCATAGTGTGCGATAGCGCACCTTAATGTCTCATATTGATATAAAGTCCAGGTCTCGCCAAGTCCTTGCAAGAGAAGTGATATAACACAAAGCATAATGACGACCCTCACATGTTTCAAGTAGCTACGATCTCGAAGGTAGTCACGGAGGACGGCGATGGTTGCCAGATGAATAATACAGGAAAGGAAGGCCAATATAACGGCGTTCCCATACGCATAAGCCGATATCTTCGTGTCGAGATCCTGGACCCCATTACGGATAATGTTGATGGAGATAGCCAGCGCCAGCCCGGAAACAAGCTGCTGATCGCTGAGCGCCAGTATAAAATTTTGCAATCCACGAACTCCTTGGCCATCCTCGTTGCGGTGTTTACGATTTAACATAACGTTGTCAAATCCATTGTAGCATTTTCCTGGCAGGATGTCCTTGACGTAAGCCCAGATGATCGCGACGATGACGAGCACGATGGAGAACAAGAATGAGATTAAGACCTGTAAGAAATCAATATTACCAAGTCGTCAGCGAGCAAAGAAGGTTCATTCACATACTCCAAAGCCTGTAATGTCCGGGTCTCCTAAATCTACAGGCTCACAAGGATCCGTCTGAGATGGCAGCTCACGCAATACGCCCATTTTATGGTGTTTGATGATGACGAGCCAAAGCTATGTCAAGTGAAGAAGATTTTTATCCAATATACCTTAGAGTTGAGCGGAGTGAGTAGTCGCCGTTCGTGAAGAAATATGGGGTTGGGCTGCTTCAGGCCGATCAAGACATATCGGATTGAAATGGGTACCAGCCTGTGCTACGACTACATTCTTTTTTCTTCCATGGATGAACGTCACACTGTTTCATTAGGCAAGCTTGATCGAATTCTAATCGTAGACCTTCAATAACGTCCATGTCAGGCTTTCAGCTCTCTTTTCTAATGTAAATAGCAAGATCAGCGCTTATGTAAAACACAGCCTTGTCAAAAGACTTAAATATCAGCCATGACGATTATAAAGCTATAGTATATCCGGGCTACACTTTTATAATATTTCTTGGAGGTAATTTTGAAGGATATCACGTACTTGCCTCTCTATACAAGAATATTTTCTTATGTCAGGCGATACTCTAGCTCTGTTCCCCCTGGGGAGTACTCTAGACGTCTAAAGCGCCAAAGATGCGCCGCTGTATCTACATAGGTAGTATATAGCAGACCAATAGACGTAAACGTTATCATCATCATCATCATCTCTAGACAAGAGCTTCTTAGTTCTTTATATAACATCAGGAGGTAGTTATTACCTTAGTGAGTAGGTACCTACCTAGGTAGCTAGCCAAGCAGTTTATTTACATGAAGCTTTAATCATTGTTGTCGCACCATTAGGGCCATTGAACAAAAGCAGCTATGTCATTTCAAGTCCTTCTGTAAGATTATTTAGGTGTGTATATTGGATACAATCCCAAGGCAATACAAGCCGATTAAGATTAAGTTGAGGGGAGGGTAGCCCGGATGTATCAATGCTCTTAGGTAAAAGAAAAGTTATTCGTACCTCCTTTCTACTACACAATTCCAAGTTTTACATTCCATGAGTGGATTCAAGGCAGGAAGCTTGCGTTTATACACCACGTTACCTTTAATCTTCGAGTTTCGCTCTGGTCAGGCGAGAATCGCTTCAAAAGTGGCTGCTCGCCGGTCTGGTGGCCCTTGCGCGCAGCCACTCATTGATTCTTAACTTTTTTCTAATGCTTCCATCAATCTACTAGGAAATATTATTACCATTATAAAAACTTACTTATAAAAAGGCGTTATCGAGTTTCGTTCAAAGACATCTTTAAAGAAGCTATACCTAGGATTAAAAGCGAGTTTGGTCTACCTAAGATCTCAAAACACTACGACTAGCATTGCTGTGACTTGTCGCCGGAATGATCTAAAAAGCAACATCGCAATCTTACGGAAGCCAGCAGTGATACCCTTAATTTTTAGTTCGGCGTCCTTGGCTTCAACTAGTTGGCGGAATGACAAGATCAGGAGGGATAGATGTATTACAAGATGGAGTTGCGATGCGGAGATATTCGCCCGGATGGGGAAGGTCGATAATAATAGATAAGTGGTAACAATGCCTGCGACCAAGTAGTTGTTGTGTCTTAGACCTACATTTGGTCAGTTTCTTGCTTTCAAACCACTCGGGAATTACATTGCGCGCTTGTGATAGAGACTCCTGAGAAAGGTAGATAAAGCCGTGTTCTTGGCGTTTAGAGGTTACCTGTCTAACTTGGAATAATTTTGCTGTTTTTATTTTTGAACATAATTCCTTTCGTATACTGGTTCCAGTTGGTCTGTTCGTCATGCGCGGCACAGTTAGCTTATAGCCCAGCTTGGCGGTTTGACCTAAATTCCATTACAATGCTGCTTTTTTTTCTTGACAGTAGGTTGGCAGGGGTAGTTGGTTGAATCAGTCGTGTCGTGGGGTTTTCTTGAGTCCTTGACACGTCCCGTGAAGTCTTGGATGGTAATGAGGTGCAACTCTATAAATATAAGGATGGCTTCTTCCTCAATCTGTATGGGATGATTAAATCATCAAGCCTCTTCTACATCAACACAACTAAACTCCCTCCGCAACAATGGTGCTTCGTTCTTCCATACCCTTGGCTACGGCCCTTCTACTTCTGTCCCATGGGACTACTGCAACACCTGTTCCAGAGCCCAAGACGAAAGCATTTACCCAACCTATCGGTATCCCAGGATTCCAGGCTGCGAGCGTCAGCGCCTTCGATGGCCCGATCCCGGAAATCATCGCCCTTACACCAGATGATCTTAACCATAACGTCAGTGAGGTACCGGCACACGTGCCTGATCATGTACAAGTGGTAGACGATTCTGAGATCGACAAACGCTTCGTCTTTGGAGACGACAACCGTGTTCTATGGACAGATAAGTCTTACCCGTTTTCGGCCATGGGAAAGATCCAGTGGTCGACCGGTGTTTACTGCTCGGGCGCCCTGATCGGACCGCGTCACGTAGCTACTGCTAAGCACTGCGCTCCTCTCAACAACCCAGGCGTCAGCGTGCGCTTCATGCCGGCATATTACGACGGCGAGTCATTCCCCGGCGCGTATGTCACAACGATCATCCACCTCCCTGGATACTCGGTGAACGACCCGGACGCGAATGCTTGCGACATCAAGGAAGACTGGGCTATCTTCATTCTCGATGCTCGCCTCGGAGACGAGCGCGGAGGCCTTGGGGCTAAGGTCATCGAGCCATCGCTCATTAACAACCCCCAACTCCTTCACCTTGGATATCCGGGTGATTTGGCAAACGGCGAGAGACCGTATCGACAGGAGAAGATCACGATCCGAGACAGGTTCGACTGTGATGCAACTGGTGGCCTCTCTACTGACGCTGATGTCGCTGGCGGCATGAGCGGCGGCCCTATCGTAAGTCCTCATTGGCCCCTATTTCCCCCTTAACCCCTTTAAACATCTTATCATATAGATCATGCTATGCCACCCCTAAACGCATCTGAGTATCACACCACATATGATAAAATAAATGCTAACTTGAGGCGATGTAGTGGCAGAACGACAACGGAGCTCGTTACCAACTCGGTGTTCTAAGCGCAACCAGCTCTACAGAGACAGTCTTCGCCGGCGGCAGCAACTGGATCGGCGCCGTTGCCCGTTCCCGCCAAGATTTCCCTTGATTTATTCGAGTTACATCGAAGCTATTGTATTATATCGTGCAGTGTTATATGGGGGACGATTTCAGAGAGATTCTTGTATATATTCAAAGTCTGTCCATAAATTAGTTAACAAGTATATATAAGAAGTCACTAAGGAGACATTATCACGAATATATTATATATTATTATTAAGATGGATCACCCGGCTTCCGCCCGTATATATACGTCCTAGAACCAGTAAGCAGCTACACTCGGATGGCATTTACTCATGCACGAATGGAAAACTTACACAGTTATATACGCATGAATACCAGTGCCCACAAGATCCTTCTTAACGTCCTCGACGAATTCCCGAACTTGTTCAGGCGACAAGCCCAACACTCCTAGCACCTTAAAACTTATACCCTCAAGGCCGGTGAGCAAGTCCTCCTGAAAGTAGGTAGCGACGGTCTTATAGTATTGCCCCTTGGCCCAGGGGCTAGTAGGCCAGTAGAACCGTTTCTCGACGATGTCCTCGAAGCCGGCTTCTTCGAAGTAGCGATGATAGTTCCGAGCATTGGACCAGGAACGGCCGAGACGCGATACACCCTCTAGCATCATCTGGTTCCACCGGTACAGTGCTGACTCCGTTGGCGGCTCGCCTACGTAGTTCATCGGGAATAGCGCGTCTTGAAATTCCATAATGCCACCCGGTGCTAGGTGCTCGAACCCCTGCTTCACGACGGCCGCCGGGTCATTGAAACAACTCATCAGCGCCCGCCCGTGGATATAGTTGAACGGTTCGCTAAATGTCCACTCGTCCTCCGCGTCGTCAATCTCGAATTTGCAGTTCTCTGGTAGGCTAAGTAGAGGATGCGATCAGTTGGCTTAGTACTTGATAGCAAGGCGCCAGGTGCACGCACAATTGAGGTTGGATCGGACTCAGATCCGTCCCAATAACGTAGGATTCGGGATGCTGGAAGGCTGTTCGGCGAGTTAATACTCTGGTGTCATAGCAATACCTAGCGGTGAATCGAACCAAACTCTATTGCCCATATACCCGTCCCTGATATCACATTAGAAAAATAATAAAGGGGGTAGGGGAAGTAGACGAACCTGTCGCAATATCCAAGACTCGCGGGGGGTTGTCCGGTATTGGGGCTAGGTTGAGCTTGTTTTCGATAGTTATTATAAATAATTGATGTTGAAGGTCTATATCAATTGTAAGTCGTTGAGCATGAAAAGGATATACCTGTCCAGTAATTGACTCTGGTATTTACCTAATCGCTCTTGTTCTGCCTGTAAAATCATTAATCAATTATAGCGATGAATTTTTGAATTTTTGAATGCGAATCAAGACATACGGCGTCGTTCGGTAAGAAATATCCTATATGACGGTGTCAATAGGCAATTCAAAGTTCATAGAGGTAGAATAATACATACTGCCTTCTTTATACCGATGGTAAGTTCGACCATTTTCATGGACGTAATGGTAAAGACTTGAATCTAGCGACATGGTCGAAGACCTTTGAAATGGTTAATAATTATATGTTCTACATTAATGCTAAGCTCTTCGCTATGCTATACCGTATACTTTCTGTTGAAATTGACATGGTTTCCTATTAATAGTTAACAGGTTGTGCTATCATTTCCCTTCTCAATGGATACTGACTGTCTGAGTATCACCGTCGACTGATGGTAAAGATGGCCCACTGCCGCTATCCCACGATAGCACCGACACATCTTGATCAACTGCGATAGTCCTACTAGATTCCCACGAGAACGATGCTACGGAGCCATCATCATGGCCTACATCTGACGAGGGGCTTGCGGTCATGTTTTCTTTCCGTCGCAGGGCTGTTGAGGTCGCGTTAGGGCTACGCGAGCGGACGTAGTTTTATAGAAAACTAGGTACCTAAGTAAGAGTAAAAGTTCGGTACAAGATTGGTTAGCCCTTGAATACCAAGCGACTTAGACATAATTGCCACGAGGCAAGTTGGCCATGAGACAGGCGCTAGGAAGCATGGTCAGCAATGGCTTGTAACGGAAAATTCATTGACCAGTCATCTTATCAGGACACTCTCTTTCGCGGCAGTGTATCTTGGTACTATGTACGAATCCTTCTGGAAGAGACGCTAGAGGGAGTTCTAGGTGCGGCTGGGTTTGTACTTCGTATGTACGTCCTATCACGTATCCCATCCCGAAGTCCAAGGTAGCATTGCACCACTCGTTTACGAATGTGAGGGAAAACAAGGTTGTTTTAGCTTATGCCGCGAAGCTATCTACAGTAATATATATGAGATCTCTTCTACCGGGATATACCTTGGTCATGTCCAATTCAGGGTTGGCATGAATAAAGCTTAAGGCCGTTACGAACGTATAACGAGGATCTAAATCGAAGAGCGCCACAGTTGGGTACTCCAACAGGCCTGCCTCGGTTGTCGTCATGGAACTGTCATGTACTGAGCAATATCGATCAGTGCAATATATTTACCTAATCATGGAAAATCCGAGTACTACTTACTGCATCGAAGATTCTGTCGACAGATTTAAATCACAAGCCAATATTTCCATTGACCCTCTTAAAAAATGTCTCAAATTAAAGACTCATGTATATTGGCCGCGGTAGGGTGACCCAAACCGCCGGATCGACTACGTTTTCCACAACCCGTGTGCTACGGAGTGCGTCGGGGATTACCTACACCTTATAGAGCGAAACGCAAGATACGACAGTAACCCAAGGTCGTAAGGGACGCAGTTGTACGGGGCACGAGACTCACGGTTGAACTGCCGGAATAGGCAGCGTCGGTTACATCCCATCTATTTCGTAAATCAGGATCTTTTCTACACCTACCTAACGTAGGTACCTCTATATACCTAGGTATGCATCCCATCCGACCGTATTGCCGTATCCGAAAACGCCATGGTAAAAACGCCCTTCGTATCTTTATGATATCGTAATTCTATGGACTCCTGGAACCGTCTAGGTATACTCTCAATTGAATATGGGCTAACTATGCGTTGGCTTCGTCCCAGTCAGACCAGCGCTTGATAACCTCATCCACCATTGAGATTGCGTTCTTGTTGGCGTCGATCTCGAACCATTCCTTGTGGGCTTTCCCACAAGCTTCACAGTTTGCCTTGTCGCTTACCCGAAGACCGGCACCCGCGAGTTCGAGATGGACTAAACGCTCGACTTTATGACTATGGGGCATCTTTCGAGGCTCCTCTTGTTGGGACGAAGAGACGTAAGGATAGAACCGGACGAGCGATATATCAAAACCGCATTGGCGTGTCCATTCGTTGAGACGTCGTTGAACATTAGACGCCCGACCGATTTTCAGAAGTATTTTCTTGGACGATCCAGTAGTCTTGCTCTCCTTAACAGCGAAAGACTCCATTACGTCGCTTGTTCGTCGTTGACGACCGCCGTCTGGGCGGGGCGGAGATAAGAGTGATTTGGCTGCATCTGTCGGAGGGGTTGACCGTTGAGATTCCGGTGTCAGCCAGAAAATATAGATATAACCGGCCTCATCTTGCGGCGAGATAGGTTTAGCCAGTTCTGCCATAAGCTGCGAGGCCGTCTGCGGTGATGCCGTCGCCGGGATCAAGGATAAGTATTGTGCCGTTTGCGAGGTATCGGACTGGTTCGAGTGCGGTCTTGAAGACTCGCCACTTGGTCGTGTCTGCGCAGGAGGAGGTACGAGATGCTGGTTAGGCGCTGGCCTAGAATGCATGGGTTTCGCAGGCGCGCTTTGTAGCGGCCTGGGTTGTGGTCGGGCTGGAAGTTCCTCCTCTTCTTCGGTGAGTGTGAAACAGCAGCACAAGCTCGATTGCTTCGTCTTCGGTCTTCTTGGTGGATATGTGCCTATCTTCTCGCCGTAGTGGTTATTTGTTGGTCTTTTCCCATGCTTCTGTGCCTCGACTATTCCAAGACGATCAATTAGACTCTCCAAGCTTTGACGGCTTTGTCGGGATTCGAGGATGGGTGTCATATTCGACCTCGGTCCCGGACTGGATTTCGCAGATGAGACCGCTTGATCTTTATGTTGCCAACAGTAAAGGTCGGCATTTCGAGGGTCATCAACACGCAGTTTATTGATTTTAGGCGGAGGAGGCAGCGGTGACGAGCCCGGAGAAGAGTTTAATGGTCGTCGACAAGGACGACCACCTGAAGTGATGCCTCGGCATGTCGTGGCTGGATTCAGGGAATCGGAGCGGCCCAACCGGGACTCAGGGGTATTTGGAATGAATGGCATTGTTCTTAAACTACCTTAACTAGCGCACCTAGTATGAATGAATTGTATCCCGTATTTAAGTTAAAGGAGGGTAGGGTCTGCTAAGATAAAGAGCGTAGGGTTGAAAACGAAACAAGAGATCTAGACAAACATGTTCTTAGCAGACGCTGGATACTGAAGACTGGATCAAAGCTTTTATGAACCAGTTTTTTAACATAACCAAGCCTCCATATTCATAGACAACGAGTGAGTCTGGGCCAAAAATGGGTCGCGAGTTCAGTCACTCGACATCAGACCTTAGCTCATAAGACACGTCAAAAATAATTGGAGGAGGTTGGGATGATTGGTTAACAGTTGTTTAGGGCTCAAGCAGAAAGGTCAAGACCCAACGGGAGGACTCAGTAACGTGGCTGAATTATGGCTGAGTCGTGGCTAAAGTCAGGGGGGCAGGGGGGTGGTGTAGGAGAGGGAACAGGGGGGTTCTACATACGTGTAAGTGCTAAGACAATCCACGACTTGCAAACTGTATCGTGTAACATTATTATTCACTATCGAAGCTCTTACGTGTTATACGACGCAAGAACTAATTTATAGCTTTCATGCCTAACATTTCGCTGTTCATTATTTTTCAATAGTTCCATCGCGTACAGATATATTTATATGAAACTGGGCTAAAGCAGGGACCCATTATGAATACCAAGGCATGCGAGGGCCAAGGTCTCTTCTTTAACATGAGAGCTAGATACCTATACACGGACTTAACTATCTAGGTATAAGTATATACGTAGGTATTTACAATTAAATCTAACCTATACTAGATCAATTATAAGCGCATATATCTCAGTATTGATTACTAGTGAGTTATGAAGATGCTGATCAACTCTCTATACCCCCTCGGCTACCCGGTTTATCCGATCTACGAGTAACTATCAACCCCTCGGATATGGCGGAGTCTGTCAACTATTTCGCTACTTAACTTATGTTTTACGGAGATTCGTTTGATTTCATGTTCGACTCTTGTCCTGTCACCTGTCATATATACACCTCATATAGGTCTAATGTCCTGGCAAATCGATATTCTCTTTGAGACTTCTCCTGGTTAGCAAAGAGCGTCAAACAACTCAGGAGATTTCGACAACTATTATTATATCTATGCAACTTCACTATGCCCGGGCTGAAAAGAGGGCTATCATTCTATTCTACCCCTATATGAATCCCTTATATCCAAACACTTCTACCATATTTCCACACCGAATTCAATTCCTACGAATAAATTAATAAGATAATAATACCACTAGTTAATGAACTAGTCCAGGGCTTCTCTTACGCCTCTCCTTTCTCGGGCTGCTTCTTCTTCCTCACGTCAACCCAGCCCGTGCCCCACGAAGCCACGAAGCTCAAAGCCGCGCAAGCGATTAGCAAGTAAGCAGTCGTGTCGAAGGCCTTAGAAAAGGCCAAGAGCACTCCACGGAGCTCCGGACTGTCCGGCGGGGCTAAGGCTCGCACCGCTTCCGCACTACCACCCGCGGCCAAGGCCATAGCCGGGTCGATGGAGGGCGCAAGTATCGTGATCTGTTTCTGCAGCGTCTGTTGAAAGATGGTGTTCGCAACCACGGAAAAGACCGCTGTAGAGAAGTTTTGACAGAACATAAGGAATGCGATTCCCAATGCACTCTGCGCCGGTGGAAGATTATTCTGGAGGGCTGTCACCCCGATCTGTATGCCACAGCCGCGAGCTCCGTACAAGATCTGAGTACCAATCCAGAACGCCGTCGTAGTGTCAGGGCCCCACATTGATATCATGCCAGCAGCAACCGCAGTACCTGCTCCAGCAAATACTCCCCATGGGAGGTAGTATCCGAGTTTCCCCGCTATCGGGTGTCAGTAACAATCTCACAAGGGGTTTCTCGTTTTTTTCCCCAAACGAGTAACAAGAGAAGGGAAAGGAGTACATACTCATTGCCCCAGAAAGAAGAACAAATACCACGCTCGACAAGATACTTGGCAGCATATTGACACCGCTCATTGTCGGCCCTACGCCCTTAACAGACTGGAAATAGATGGGGAAGAACTGGGCGCCGACCAAGATACTCGTCATCAAAGCAGCACCATATAAGGCGCTGACCCAAACAATTCGCTTGCCGACCATCGAAAAGGGAAGCATAGCCTCGTCGCCCTGGCGGTGTTCCCACCATAGGAAAATGGGGAAGGTTACGCCCGCACCAACAAAGAGGCCGATCACGGTTGATGAGTTCCAGGGGTATTGAGATGAGCCGAATTGCAAGGCTAGCAAGAACATGATAGCAGCCGGGGCAAATATAACGAAGCCGACAAGATCAAGTTGCGGGATGACCTCGCGGAGTAGCTTGAATGAGATTTGAGGCTTGACTGTTTGATCCGGTACATGCAAAAAAGCCAGAAAGATCCCAGCGAGGCCACCGAGCGGCAGGTTGAGATAGAAACACCATCGCCAGGTCGCATACTGTGTAAAAACACCCCCGATTAACGGACCAGCAATAAGGCCGAGCTGACCAACTATAAAGACGTTAGGTGCCCGTTAACAATTTCAACACGTGAGGTGACACTTACAAGCCATCATAAAAGCCACGTACATCGGCTGCTTATCCAAAGGCGCGGCACCAGAAACAACAGTTACAGAACCGTTCTGGAGCCCCGAACTACCCATGCCGGCAACGGCTCGGCCGATGATGAACATGACCGAAGATTGGGAGACGGCACATATCAGGGAACCGACTTCGAAGATGAAAAAGAAGAACAGGAACACCCATTTTGCGCTAACACGGGTATATATCTTTCCCGTCAGGGGCTGGAGTGTGGCACTACATGAACAGGTAAGTTACCATACTCACCATACGAATTTTGACCTCTGCGTGAACAGAAAAAGTCGCCATACCGAAGGATAAAAGGGGGACGACATACCTGGCTAACTGGTAGGCGCCGCTATACCACCCAATGTCCGGTAAACTATGGAAATCCGACGTGATCTGCGGTACAGCCTATCACGGAACGAAATATTAGTTTCCAAGTTTCAGCAACAACAACACCACCACCCACCTCATCTCGGAATCCAGCCACAACTCACCGTACTGATGATGGACATGTCCAACATGAGCAAGAAGAAAAATGTCGTGACGCTGAACAACAGGAGTGTGAGCTTGTACCCCGTGACGTATTCCTTATTTTCCGCCACGTCTATCAGCGTGTGTTCCGACGTCAGGGAGTCTGTCGTTACCGCCGCGTCCGGGTTCTTCGCTTCTGGCGCTTCTAGTACTGACGCATCGGCGTTCGGTGCGTTGCCCTTTTCTCTCTCCTGGAACGACGGCGAGGAAGACGTCGTGTACCCCTCCTCGCCAGGTACCGGCGCTTTAGGCGCTTGCCAGTTATCGATGTCCCCCATGATAGGTACTTCTCCGGGCGTTCTTTTGTCTAGGTGACTTGAGGGTTTCCAACAGCCAAGTTTATCGTCGATTCGTCCGGTGTTCCTTGTCTATCCCGATTCTGAGTTGTTCTCCCTAGCAAACCGTCTATACGAAAGTAAGTATACGTCGTGACCTGACCGGATTCGAGTGCCGAGAGGAAGCCGTCTCGCTAGTACACGACGCAAGACGACGCAACAACCGCACTCGCTTGCACTTCGCCCTGCGGATCGTAAAAGCGTATCCTAGACCTAGTCGAAAGCCAAGATACGTGCCATAGGAAATCAACAGCAAAAGAGTGTGTCAGCCCAAGACCTAGATAGGAGTAGGATTACTACGCCCAACTACTCTGATATATATAAATAGAAGCCCTATGCCATACCTATCTACTATACATGTGTGTACGTGCGCTTCCCCTTAGTGCAAATGCTTGATTCCTACCTGCCCCTACCCCAACCCTATCCAATCCAAGGCCTACGGGCTCCAACCAACCTACGAATACCGGCGCAATTAATCGACCCAGAAAGCCAACCGAAGGAAGCGTCTAAGCGTGCTGGACTTTTGCCCGTGCGAGGCGTCACTTACAGGCTCAGTTCCTCTAACCCGGGGCGGGAAACGGGTTCTGAACCCCGCCGAATCCCGTCCCTCTCTGACGTCGCTCAAGGCATGGGGAATGGGAATGGGATGGGATTGGCTTGAACTATGGGCGATGACAGGGTTTCGTTTCACGCACTCCTGCGTAAGTCATCCATATACAAAAACACAGCACGTCACCTACGCAGATCTTGGCTTAAGAGTCCCGGTCGGTTGCTATTTGGCGGTAAGTTATATAGGTAGGACGGATCTAGATAAGCTTTAGATCCTCGAACAGGAATGCGAGCTATGTAGACTGCAGGCTTGGCTTACTACTATATACATGTGGTAGGTATTTCTTCTATTTAACTACGACTCGATGGGGGGCTGGGACTAGAACTTCAATGGGACATTTAAAGCAAACGGGTCAACGTCATGAGATGAATAGTCCGTCTATACGATATCGTATGGCAAGAATAAGTGCCTGCAATTATTTTTTCTTCGCGTCTTTTCGTTACATGAGGTATATATTTTGAGATATCCGCAGAGCTACAATTGGTAGGCGATGTTCCTTTAAGGATGCCATCACCATTAACCTCCCCAAACCTGTGAACTCCCCGTGAGTAAGATAGATCAATCCCGATAATTCAAATACGTTACAGGCAAAAGTAATACATTATATGCTCCCTGCCTTTCCAAAAATCCGACCCAGGCGCCGAACTTGGGTATTCCATGCTATGACAATGACACAACGGCTACGCGGTAGCAATGCAGACCAATCCATATATGAACGCATAAGATACGACATGATTAGCTCCCTTCCCAAGATCGCAACATATCCGATAACCACGGGTCGTCTAACCAATCTAACGACGTCAACTCCGGAAGGACTTGCGCCTGGACTTGATACGACGTTGCAGCACCAGCTCCCATCCCAATCCCATCCGAAACCGCCGTGCCAACGCTCGCCCCGAGGTTAATCTGGTCAAGCGCGGAGCTCCAAACCGGAATAGTACTTCGGAGCGCCATACCGGCCCGACAATAGTAATCCATGTTATCCGGGTCGTCACTATTCTCTAAACCACATACGCTTGATACCTGCGTAAAATTATTTGCGATCTGCTCCAAAGCTGCCATCATGTCGATGGTATTCTTGACAATGCTGCGATCCCACTCTGGGTCATCTACTACCATAAGCCGATAGAGGGTTTGCGCTGCCCTACCGAAGTGGAGTGTAACCGAGAAGGATATGGCAGGATATTCGGCTAATTCAAATCTTAGGAAATTTTCGAGGCAAGCCTTGCTCGCTTGGAGGCTAGCATAGTATGCGTCCATCTTGCCCAGATCAATACTTCCGCTCCCGCTTCCACTCACACCAGTCGGCTTATGTGGGTGTGTTGAAAGCCATGCGTTCACGTTCCAGAGGGACATATCCGCTATAGATAGCTCTGCTCCATATAAATGCGAATTAACCACTTCTACTACGCTGTCAGTCTAGGGAATATTTAAAATAGCAACATGATCGTGGCTGCAACCTCATTTGAAATAGTATAAACGCTCAAAACAACTAGTGCGGAGAGGATACCGTTGGGGGTATCTAGGGGGCGACTTACTATTATCTAAGAGCGTAGGCGGAAGATCCTTCTTAATCGCATCCAAATTGGCGCGCAAGGCTTTAACGTAAATAGCAGGAGGCGCCCTTATTCCTGTCGAATTTCCAGCAGGTTCCGCGGTACGCCAGGTTATTTGCGCAACATCCTCTTGTATTTTATACGTTCTTACCATCGCCACGAGAGCTTCGTCGCCTACACATTCCGGGTTCACAGAAAGCTTTTGAAGAGAATCCTCCATGTGAGCGGTCCAACGCATTGTCTGGGTCCTCAAAAAATTTGAAATACTATAGCAGGTAAGTTAATGGTTTAGTCCATACTATGACTTACACTATGTCCGCTGCGCATTGGTTACGCACGGTATCAAGAGAGTGAACATACCTAGAGCAAAGAGTAAAGCATGCTAAGGTAGCCCTTCTCTCCTCATTTGTTCGAGTAGATGAGATTGGTATCTTTGGGTATGGGTAAGAAGGCTTGAAACAATGAAGATCTTTATAAAAATTATCTTGAGCTGGCTTATCAAGACGAAGATCCGTAACTATTGTAACAGCAAGGTTCGTATAAGCGACGATATATGGCTTTCCACTGAAATGGTGCATGCCCCTAGAGAAGACGTCAGACAAGTACTGATAGCTAGAAACATCGTGATAAGGTATGTAGAAGGGTATCCCACGTTCAAAGCGGTATGGAAGAGAAGCTAGATTACATACCAACCTAGATATGCAAGAAGCCCGAGTAACAAGTCCATATTTCGATCTAGATCTATTAACATCTTCTGTGCTATATACTCTCTGATCTTTTGACTGAGAGCTGACTTTCTTGGCCGTGATTTACAGCAGATAGTCATTATGTTCAGCCATAGGAAAGGTTTCGCCTGCTGCAATTGCGCAGCCCTAAAACGCCAGGGTTAGTTGTATTCAACGGGTACTGCGAGCAAATAATTATGGACGTATAGTACTATGTGATTAAGGGTCTTGACAATGACGAAGTTGAAAAATGGGGGTGATAATACTAACGTAGTGTCTGGTGGTATATACACAAACGGGAAGAAGGGGAGAAACAGGTCTTTAAACATCCGTAAGGTATCTTCAGCCTCAGCAGGCGAGAGACTTCCATCGTGAGAAGAGGTGACAGAAGGCGGGGTGGGATATGAGGTTGCAGAGGGATATCTGTCGCAATAAGAAGAAGCATCAACGGTTGACGGCAGTGGTAAGGCATGGCTAGTAGCAGCCAAATCATTACCACCCTGCACAACCCCTATAGACGGGTCCAAGTCCATGGAACCGGCATTGGCATCGACGCTAGGGCTCGCGCTAGGTAGTTCGCCGTTGGTAACAGGCCTATAAGTACCCACCGCCGGGGGGTTAACAGCGGCCTGGGCCCGGAGTATCGAAACCAAATCATCGAGTTTCTCTTCAAGATGAGCAGCTCTCTCGGAGGCGGGACGCCTTGCCGCACGTTTCCGAACGCTGACAGACGGAACACATTCTTTACCTAGACGCTGGCACCGCTCGCAAGTTGAACCGGGACTACCGCGGCTGATACACTTGCACTTGGCCTTAGAACAATTGGTACATGCTTGGCCATAGGGAACCGATTTGCGAGTGCTGGATAATAAAGCCACAGCTTCTCTCGAGCCAGTTGAGGCGAGATCCATCTGGGCATGTATGCCAAGTGTAACGTTAGCGGCTAGTTATTAAGTATTCCGCGTATAAGAAACCGATCGGAAGTGGTGGAGATGCAGGCGTGCCGGAATAGACGAAAGCGATTTCCGTCGACGGGTTTCAGAAATAGCGTATTAAAAGTAGTTTATCTGGGCAATATACGGAGTATAAAGCAAGAAATTGTAACAACAGCGAAGTTCAAAATGAAATGAGGGAGAAAGAAGAACGGCGTTAGGATTTCGAAAATTCCTAATTCCGTTGATGACGAAACTTAGTTGAGTGCCACATATTAGGTAATCCACAAATCCATAAATGCGGCTCCAAGAGCTGCCGTCAATACCTATGACCTAATCCCGTCCATATTAGCCCCTTTTCTTTCTATCTTCACCAAAATCCTTTTATTCGTCAAAGGTGCCTAAAGAGGTACGCAATAAAAATATGGCGGTGTAAGCACATTTTATCCAAGTCAAGACGGCCAAGTAGGGTAGAGTAACTCTCAAATCACTTGCACTTTATGCGCGCTCATAAAACGTCAATAAGACTCCTTACCTGTGGATTCATACCGTCGGGGCGGTAAAGCAGATGTCATGGATTAGGAGGTAGTCACGTCACAGAGCCAAAAAATGTAGTCCAAAATAATACACAAGATGAAAGAAAAACGCCTATCATTGCCTAATCCAATCTACTCAGCCTGGGTGGGTGCGCTGGAAAGCTCATCGCCGCATAATCTCGAAGACATTCCCGAATTGTGGTGGGAGCTCGATTAAAGCACTCACGACCATCTTGTTTAAGGCCCAGGGCTCATCGGATCCCCGACACTACCAGTTCCGATACTGCCGCTGCTGGGGCTACCCGTGCCATCGCTCAATGCCTCGCCATTAATCTTGCTTCGAGGTCCGGTGGGCGTAGGGTATTCAAGGCCTAGAGACGCACCAGAATTCCCGATACTTCCTCGGACTGTACTTTGCCCTTCGTTCTCGGCTGTACTACTTTGCGTAAAACCAGATACATCGCTGAGCATTGACGAGGAACGTCCTCGCGCCTTGGTCACGGGCAGTTGGACATTCAGCGCAGCAGTTCCCTGAGCCATGAAGCCCGGAGCAAGGGGCGATGGACCCCAAAGGGATGAATTATACAGGCTATTGTTCCAAGCAGCCGTAGCATCGTACGGAGCCGCGCTGGCCACATTTCCTTGGACTTGAGGCGCCGAGCCCGGAGACGAAAACGGGGCAGAAGCATCGGGGAAATCATAGGCATTCGCATAAGCAAAAGCTGCTTGCTGCGTATGAAATGAATCCAATTGCGTTTTCAGCGCCTCGTTGTCTCGTTCCTTATTATAGATAGCAGCTTCAATCTCGTTAATCTTGGCATTGAGATCCTGTTCTATTTTAGCGATGTCGTTTTCGTACGTTTCCCGGGCCTGCCGACGCCGCTCTGCTTCATCAAGGCCACGAGCGTTAGCATCGGTGATACGTGCGTGCTCGCCATCGACCTTGGCAATGCGGTTGCTGATCTTGTTACGCTTGGCTTGTAGACCTGTTTTCTCCTCTTGAAGGGCCTTAATCCCACGGTCAACAGATGCTTTGAAGCTCTTGAATTTTGCTACCGCGCCATCGTATTTGGCCTTCTCATTAGTCCATGCGGACTGCTTGGCCTTCCAAGCTGATTTCAAAGATTCGGGAATGGACGCAAACTCTTTTAATTCCGCCTCGAGATTAATGATCGCTTGTTCGGCCTGCTTGTGCTGGGTAGTATTCTGCTGGATCTTTTGGCGTAGCTTGTCGTCACCCGTGCCGGCTGACTGGACTGCTGCAGAGAGCTTCTCATTGTCTTTTTTCATAGCATTCGCTTTCCGATGGAATTCCTTTCGCAGAGCCTTTTGTCGGGCCTTTTCTTCCGCTAGCTTGCTTTCGGCTGCAGCAATTGAGGTCTTGAGAGTTGTAATGGGCGAGTCGGGCCGAAGAGACCGCTGGCCGGCAGGCTTCGAAGCACTAGAGTCCACGTCCGCTGACTGGGCTTGGGTGGTCCTAACACTCGTCGAGAATAAAATCTCATGCGTTGTTGTACTGACGAATTCGCATTCATAATTCGACATAGGAGTGAGCCCGTAGATATCTCCGCTCCAACGAGTTCCCTGGCTAACGTCCGCCTCAGAATCGTGCACTGGTACCATCCGCGTAGGCTGCCAAACAGCATTATTAACCCTCACATAGAAGGGTTTAGATATATTCATCCTTGACCCATCTTGTGCAACCTCGGGCACGGGTGTGCTGAAAAAGTGACTGGTGCTAAAACACACTTCATCGCAACCAACGTACGTAATCCAGATCTGCCCAGGCTCCGTGTTGAATGGGGCGTTCCCCAGGTTATGAATGTCAGTCGCATTAGAACCTGCGGACTCTGCTGCTGCATGAGTAAGTTCGTATTCTTTCACAACAACTATCTTAGTGCTCGCTAGAGCTGCCCAGAGCGGTTGTCGATTCCGGATCTGGGCACTTTGTTTTCGTTTCTTTTTTGTAGTTAACGCTGTTGAATTTTGTAGAGAAGCAGTATCGCTATCCGGGGTTGAAAATCCGCCGTCGTTTTCCGCGGTGTAAGATTTCCCAGCCTCGGGATCGGCGGCATTTTGAGCCAGGATATCGCGCCTTTCTCGTCTCAGATACCAATCGCGTATGTACTTAACTAAGCCCTGCGTCAAAATATGAATTGCCAATATGCTCTTGACCCAGCCAAACCATCCCGTCTGGACCTTATCATAACCGCGTATAGAATCTAGAGATTCAAGCGGGTCATCTAGATCAGATGTCATGAAGCGGCTCGAACCCAAGAGGTACCCTACAGGGGAGTATTTCATCTTGGTATGGCGCAGCACGTGAGACAGCAAGATCATACTTAGGCAGATAAGAGTATTCTTCATTGAGCCGCCATCTCTTGAACTGGAACCGCCACCCAACCCTAAGGCAATAACCATCTGCGCCAAGTCGAGGATTACGTGCTGAATCGGACCCCATAGAAACAACCAAATCAAAAGCACAATACCGTCGACGCATATAACAGTTGCCAGGGAGGGAGCGCCCAAGTTCCATTCGAACACATCGCTAAATGTCAGGCCGTTGCTCGTCACGAAAGTAAGCAGGGTGAAAAGCACGTAGATGCAAGACAAAGCCAGTGGAGGAATCTGCATTAAGATGATGAGAATAGCGATAGTGTCTTGTAGGGGACATGATCGAAGAACGGTTAAAGCAAAGTCGACACCAAACGGACCAGGATCACGGTGAACGTCGGAATTCTTGGTGGCGTTAACATCGATTCGGCGATGATTCTCCTCGATATGGGCATTTCCGACGTGAGAATTATACGACTCGGAAGACGAGGACTCGGAATAGCCGCCAAGCGAGCCCCTTCTAAGAGACTCGGTGGTCCTATTTTCTACGGGCATTTCGAGTGGTTGCTTGGAGTAGCCGCTCGCACAGGGGGGTGGTGTTGGCGGAACAGGGGGTATAGCCGCATCGTCGTCAGGCTGCTTCGCGATCCCATCCAAATGACCCAGGCTCTTTTGCTTGGAAACGCGCTTCCCCGGGCCTACCAGCCCATTCTCGTGTTGTCTAGTGTCGCGATGGATCGAAGCACCGTGCTGTCGCTTTGCCGATGCTGAAGCGCGAGGCATACGCTCGCGTAATGCTGACCCGACCCAGAAGCTTGTTCCGAGCCAGCCAGTCAACCGAGGGTGACGATGACAACACCCGATTCTCTTTCCTCCGTGGTTTGAAGCGAACGAACTCGAACGGAGGATAGGAAGGAGGTGAGGTTAAACGTTACAGACCGTCCCGGTGTAGTAGTCATAGGAAGTTATTCCGGGGGCAAAAAGAAAGAGAAAAAAAAGAAATGTTAAAAGGCTAGCGCTGTCATGCGCTACCGTTATTCCAACCGCCAAAGCTAAAATAATTCTAAATAGGTTATTCGAGCTGAAATCTTAAAATATATCGATTTACAGCTTGACACGGGAAGACTACCGAAGATGTAGACTTGGGTGTGAGATGTGGGAGGTTCGTGGGATTGGATTTAGTCAAGACAGGAAATGCTTGGTGGGAGAAAAGAAACAAAAACGCAATACGACAGTGCAGTGTGAACGAAAGCATCTATGGATCTAGTGATGTACCTATTGTACTACGAGAACCTGCGATCGACAAAGTGGATTCCTTGTAAAGTACCCTAAGTACAAGTACAGGGGGGTTATATAGTGTATACTCTGCCTGCGAATAGAAATTATACTACGATCCAAGTACAGTACAACAGCCGGAAAGGCGCAGTACAGTATAAATTGAATGTACAGTACCCAATCATCGTCGGTACCTGCCTTCGCCCGCTTGTTTGCCCAGGTGCCTGGTCTGCTGAAGAGCAGGCAGGCTGGCAGGGCAGGGCAGGCCGGATAGGTACAGTACGCTAAATGTTAACCTAGAACATTAAAGCCTTTTCTCTGCCTTTCTCCTGCGCCATATGGGAAAGTACAACCCAATTGTAACCCCGATATTCTATTTCGGGCCATCCGGCGCTTCAGGGTCACTTTTTTTTTTTTTTATACCAACTTACCTAACTTCATAAGATCCACGAAATTTTCTTCCCAGTATGTACCTAGTTAACTCACGACAAATCAGGATCGTATTGAACTCTTTGGTGAATTTTATATACCGTACTACCTGATATATATCGTACATACAATACCAGCGAACTACACAGCTTACACCTTACACAGCAGTTTAAAGCTACGCCTGCGGAATTTTGCTAATTCGATACATGTCACTCTTCGGGTTTCCCTCGTCGATCCTCAAACGAACTTATGTAAAAGCCAACCAGTTATCAGCTACAACTAGTTTCTAGTGTAACTTAGTGTCGTGCATACGCCTACATAACACGCTATGGATCAATCAGTTCCTGCAATGCTGACATCCACTGCTAGCCCTCTCCCTCCTGACACAGGCGGCTTTACGCGTCAATGTTGCTTACTTTAGTTGCTTAGGGTCGTCGATAAAGATAGTATCGAGAGACTTGAGTCAACCACTGATCCTCAGGAATTGGGAATCCCTCAGTTTGAAGATCTCTTAAGGGCTTGGCAAACTCCCCCCAAATTGCTTGGCATAGGCATCAGGCGCGCGGCCTAGCAGCGAAAGAGACCCAAACTTCTATGGATTACATACCTCACCACGTCTCTTACAAATGAACGAAATGTTTTACCTTATTTCCAGGCATCAATTTGGTATGTCCTTGACTTTCAAGAGCCGTGGGGGAGGGGGCGTAGAGACGCGTCATTGTCATCATATAATGCCTCAAGACAACCAGTCTGCTGTTAGGAATTTTTCACAGTTTGGTTATCAATCACAACCAATACAAAAAGCTCGATATGGCCAGCTCAGCTATATATCTGTCATCAATAAGGATGGGGGCTGTAGGAATCGGCATTAAACACTACTCTTCGCTGATTCGATAATCGATCCCAGGAAGAAGAAGCATTGATATGCTTAGCCGTCGACAAGTCCAATCAACCAATCGATATGTCAGTGTGTAAGTAGATTCATTTTTCTTTCTTCATCTGCCCCTCTCTCACGAGATCCCAAAATCTTGAACCAACCCCACAATATGGAGACATTTGCGCGAAAATATTTACGGGTGCCGCTGTTATCGACGTCTAGAACTCCAACAGCCTAGTGGACAAACCCATCCGTACAGTATAGCACACTTTCAATGCGATCCATCAACACACAGAAGTGTGACCCGTACGGCACGCTTCATCGCATGCACGTTTGATGAGCAGGGTTCCATCGCTGTAACGCTTATGACCGCACACCATGAAGTTTTCAGCAATTTTAAAGACTAGATATACATAAGCTTGTCCGGACATACAAGTTGCCTTTCAAACTACCTATATACTCGTCCCATTAATGTGTCCACGGTTACCACAATATTGGGCGGGCCACGCTACTAATTCACTGTGGTCTTATTAGCCGTATTATTCACTACGGCATATAATCTTCATCGCTAAGACAGAGCTGTCATCCGTTGCTCGTTCTGGCAGAAAGAACATGACATCCAATATGTACGATACTTACCATGATAGCATCGCAACAAGACTTCAACGCGGGGCTGTCCCTTAATGCCTTGACGATCATCGATGCGACTTGACAAGGTTGATCTTGACAAGGTACAGTACACTCATCCTTCTACTACAGGTAACTGCAGGTAACGTGAAATACCGACCTGTTACTGGCTAAGGCTAGAATCTGGGAACCAATTCCAGGGCGAGCAACGGCACTGTGTGTGGAGTAGAGCGGAGTCAGCAAAAAGTCATGCAGCGTTTCTACAGCCAGTGAGTGGATAGCAAATTCGAGCTTGCGCTGTCGATCATTCCCTATGAAGTGCGCCACTATCCTACTTTTGTTCTCACTTAAGCCGTAATATTCATTTTATATTCCACTAGTATGAAAACTGTGGTACATCGGCTCATTCACATAAACGCCGAAATATAAAATATAGCACTAATCATGCTAACTTGAAATAAATTTACTTCTAGTTCTATATACTTAAAAGACAAAATTTTATACCAACTTTACACTAATAACAAACGTATCCATAAAATCACAGCCGGGAGGAGATTCTTCAGAACCAAACCTACTCCACGTTGCTTCTGTCAGTTATCGTTGCCGTGTTATTGCAAAAACCACGCGATTTCTTACCTGAAAGGCTCTCATGCCTAGTCGATCGAATACAGAAAGGTGACAACGGAATGCAGCCAACCAATCTAGTCACAGCTCTCTCTACCAAATGTTTCACCAGCAAACAGTCGATCAGTAAAACATGGCGCCCCCACACCACCAATTCATAAGAAGCTAGCAGGCAGATGCCAATATTGCCCTGTCGGCATTTGAGCGGTGCGCTGCCGAGAATGATGTCTTCCCGCTTCTCCTACATAGTAGAATACATCAGGTGGTGCCTCACATAGTCATTTTCCCGGGAGTTAAACTCAATTGAGGCATACCCTCCTGGGTTTATTGTGCTAGTCTACTTACCGATTCAGGGTATTTAAATTACCTAGGTATGGTATAGGCGGTATAGGTACGGTAAGGAGGCTATCACGAAGAATTGTTGCTCATCTTGGCCAGTCCCCCTGCTGAAGCCCATTTTCCCGGTTATCGCATTGCCCATGCTAGTGTTGCATGTAGATGTGCTCCTCACCGCCTATCTCATAACCCCTCTTTCATCCAAGTATATTAAGTCTCATAAGACCAATTATCGATGCTTGCAAGCCAAGCGTCGTTAACAACTCTATCTCTTCTTACATATAACATGGCATGATCTGAGGTTCTATGACACATAATTTTATAGAATTAATGTATACTGCGAGGATTCATCGCCATCACGTAGCAGCGAGCTGTGCTTCCAATCCACGTGGATGTAAATGCTGTCTCATCACATAGAGCTACTGAGAACTGACAGTTGAGAGGTAGGTAAACGATAGCTACTTCCATCCAGTTCCTTCAAGTTTTCACATGCCTCTTTGAGCTCTTCTCAGAATCGCGAGAGCCTCAAACGAGCGGCCCAGCAAACCCTATCCTTACTCGGATAGGCAGGTGATTCTCCATAGCGTTCCTACATATGGATCCATCCAGCAGATACCCAGCCTAGGTATGTACGACAAGCGCCGTCACGCGCGGAGTTACGAGCGGGATGGCTTGCATCTGAATACTCCCCAACTCCGCGATGTTGCTCCGCTCGAGTACCTAGGCAGGTAGGTAACGCAAGGCCGGTGCAGCGAGCTTTATTCAACGTCCTTGTCGATGCGGGGATTAAGCCGCAACTTAAGATGACGTATATACGTCTATACTATCGAACCAACTTGTTATATCCAGCGCAGAAAAATTCTATAGAGTTGACTCCTTAAGTCAGCCAGCATATAATACTTTTTTTTATTCAAATATCTTACTTAATACAATCTCGGAGTGACTCCCCTATCAATTCATGCTGCAGATAGCCGCGTGGCATACTATGTACAAGATGAAAGGAGTTTACCATTGGTACCACGTTGGAGGGATAGACTTCTCAACTTCCACGCTGTAAGACACGTCTACAGACCGCATCGTACAAATAAGACAATCAACGATATATGTAACTCAAGATTTTTATGTAAATCCACATTTCGCCCACATCCTCTACATATCATATGCTTTTCCGCTAGTAAGGAGCTAGTAAGTGTCCAAGTTGACCTGGGCATCCAAGTCACGATAGTGGCTGTCAACTCAAATGATTATCGCCTAAACGAACGGAAGCGTCCGGTACAGTAAGATAATAATTATGACTTTAACTCCTACATCTCCAGGTAAATATAAAGTTTAAACTACGCTCTGACTTGGGAGGCCTCTAAACTCCAAGAAAGATGACAAGACTTGACTGCTTCGGTTTTACATCTGTTCTACTTTTAGAACTGTTAGAACTGTGTTTGATAGCAACTTAATACTCGATATTCCCCATGCATAGTAGATGACACTCTAAAATAATCAAATTATATTGTAGATGCTCGCTATCTGGTACGTATTACGTACCTGAATATGAAAACAGACTAAACATGTTAGAAGAGCTTCTATACGTCTGGCCAAATTATTCCGACATATTCGCGTACCCAAACCCCCAACGCCAGACCAGACAATGCCATGCGCTTACTCAAGCAATTGAGGATGCAGTATGGTTTACACTTTACTTATGGCGCTTAGGCAGATACCTCACTTGGGACGCGCAGTTACCCTCGCTGCCCTTGAAACTGTCCTTCGCCGGCACGAAGTCGCCGCTCTGCAAGCTGCCCTTCACGAAGTACACGTACCACGCCTCGTGGAGGACGTTGTGGTGTCTACCCGTGCACTTGAGGATAACTCGACCGCCGCTGAATTTCTCGAGCGTGGACTGTATCTTGGCTAGGGAGTAAGTCTTCTTGTAATTGGGCTCTATGCCAATGTCCGCCAAGGCCCGGTAAGTGTCTAGCATCTTGAATAAGCTGAAGGCGCGCGCGAAGTAATCGACGACCTCAAGGCCCGGCGTATAGTCTTCGCCATAACAGCTCGGGGCGAGGGTGTTGATGCATGTAGCGTGCTTGTTGTATTCGTGAGCCCATAGGTGATCATTCGTGCCGCTACACCGTCTGATTAGCAAAGCTCCATGCGCTACGGGGCCTTTGGTTCTTTTTAGAAGAGGTTATAGAACACATACTAGTTCGCAATCCAGTATCGATTCATATCCGCAACCAAGTCCGCCTGGTCATAGTGCTCTAGCACTTTACTGATATTGTTGAACTGGGGTGCCATTCCACAGAACTGGTCATATGATCCATCGCAAAGATCCGGCCTGCGGCAAGATAGCAGGTATTAGCTTATGTAGTGTATTGTACTGCTATAAGAGCTGATTATTGGAAGGGGAATGTATGTATGTCAACCAACCATAATCCATGTAGGGTCCAGTCTTCCTCGCTTCCGCCGACGTGGGCCTTCTCGTCCCAGAACTGCGTCAGTAGCAAACGTCCGCCGGGATGAATGAAGCAGCAAGAATCGGTGGCCGTTGTGTTATGGCAGCTTACAGGTCCGTTGATAGGACAAGATGGCGTGCCGGTAAGAGGATCGTAGGGTGTGACGGAGTTGTCGATATCGATAGGAGCGAACGGGCCAAGGATCGCGAGCGGGTTTGGAAGGTTGGGGAGGTTAAGCGGAAATTGGGAGACGAGGTTATTTGCGTGAGCCCATATAGAGCGTAGAGATGTAGGATGTGGCGCCATGATTAGAGAAGCGCCTGGTAAAGCTTTTTACGATGAGGATGTAGGGTGAGAGAATAGAGAGATCATTGGATTTATGTATGAGGTAGAGAGCTCGAAGGGGGTTTACGTAGGTAGGTTAGGAGGTACTTATCACCCTTATCGCGATTGAGAAAGGAGTGGAGTTGTCTGACGTTAACGGAGGGGGGGTGAGACTGCTTTAAAAGCGAATCAGGGCGTTTTATTGGTCTAGATTTAAGTACCTAGCATGTGAGCTATGTACAATACAGCCCTACAAGAAGACCCCTGATGCTAAGCGTCGTACCCTCGGATTTAATTCGAAGCTTCATGTCACGTTTTAAATGCTAAGTTCTTCATTCGACAAGGCAAAACACTATTGGACCTTGTCATCATCACGAGGGATAAGCAAGAGATCAAAGGGTTTTGACTAACTACTAGTGTAACTATGGTTAGTTTTAGTTACCTGTTATAAGTAAAGATGATTATGAATTGTTAGGTTTAGTGTTCAACTATGTAACTACCTAACATAATAGTTGAACCTGAGAGTTGAACCTGAGGTAACGCAAAACAGATGCTAGTGTACAAACAATACAAACAATTCCTGCTGAGCCAAAAGGATACCTTATCCTATAGGTCCGGGTATCATGCCATAATCGTAATCGTATCGTCAACCTAAACGCCAGTGTCAAGACTGAGTACCTAGGTACCTAACCTATAATTGAAAGAAACAACCTTGGAAGAGAGGAATTCAACTAATGGCTTGTCGCGTCAACGCGTCAACGCGTCAATATGCCTAGAAGTAAGGTAAATCAAACGGCTTCCCAATCCATCGCATCCACCATAAACTCCCAGTCTTTCTCCCCGACAGTCTCACTAGGAGTATTCATGGGTTTTCCTTCGCGCTTAACAACATATTCGACGGTGAAAGCGTGAGCGCGTTCGATCGCCGAAAGAATAGTCTGCACCATAAGCTCGAGGTTATAGGCTGAGAGCGGTGCGGGTGGAAGTGATGCTGAATCTGCTTCGTCAATGTTCTTCCAGCGGTTGCGGAGATCCTTAGCCCTCATTAGCTGCTTCTTGACTTCAGGGGCGCCAAATATGACATTGAGGGGATTTTTCGAGTCTTCAAGCGCCCTAAGAACGTTTGCATGGTACCGATGCTGACCGCCCTCTGAGCTTCCGTATAGTGTGAAAACGCCGTTGATTGTAGCGCCTTGATTCTTCACGGCGATTCCAAATATGCCCATGAGGCGGACCAGGGCTCGCTCGATGAGCATGTAGAATTCGTGGAAGTCCAACTTGAATTGAATCTCGTGAGCTTCGACTTGAGACGGCGGCTTGCCAGCATTATCTATAGCTATGCGATATCCCTCCTTAAGGAACGGCATTTTCCAATTGAGACGAGCGACAATCTTGAGGAATCGAGACAACTCGTATTCAGGCGGGGGTAGGCCGTTGGATAATTCGTCTTGGGTAAGGAAGTTATCGGATCGCGAGGCCGATTTGGTCGAGGGGGTAGATTGCGATAGAGACGACGACGAGGTTCGCGCAGAGCGACGGCGGTTACGGTTACTTTGTTGTTTGTTTATGCGATAATTGGTCGGGGCTGGTGCCCAACGTGATGCTTCTAGTCCGCCAGGCATTGTAGATGTCGTTCCGTTCGATCGGCTATGAAGATGCGGCTACGGAATGGAAATGTTGAACTGTTGAACTGTCGAAACGGTGCATACTCGAAAAGCGTCACTTGGACTAAAAGAAAAAACGAAACGAAAAAAACCGAATGTTGGATAAGAAGATCTGTTTCCTCCGCCAAAGGGTAGATGAGGTTTCGGAGTCAACATTCTACAAATGTTGGTGATTTAGAGGTCTGCAAAAAAGGTCTACGGTGGGTTCCTGAGGTTAAATTCTGTTAATCAATTTGCGCTGGCCAGTTAACTTCCTGGGTGACGCGCCAGGGGACGAATTGGCGGGAGGAAGGTGCTAGGATCGAGAAATTACTGGCGGTACAATACAGCAGGTAGCACGCTGACATCATTAGTACCTGAATTAGGTTGCACCACCGCCTGTCTGCATGTGAATACACCTATTAATAGGTATTGATATCTTATGTATGTAGGTACCTAAGATACCTTTGTATATCGTTATATTGATTACTGCTACTCTTTTTAATCAATGCAGCACTGTCAAAAAGCTTAAAGGTACCTTTTGATCGGTATAGATTGTTGGAGTAGGTAAAGCAAGGCAAGGAACATTCATATATATATACCATCCGTATATTAGTTTTTCAAACTTACCAAGCTTTCGGATTATAGGATCCGACCCAGGTTCAAGATGTATCCATACTATATACTCAGATAGCTACTCGTGTATGACGAAATCATGAGTCTTAAAACAGGTAGAGTAAGGTAAGTATCATATGTACTATCGTACCTAGACATCTAGATTGGCCTTTTTTCAGGGTCCATATTCTTTATTCTTTATTCTTTATAAAACACGAGTTTCTAAGTGTTCGGTTTTCTGATGTCCTATTATGACAAGGAGGAAATTAAGAATATCTACCTTAGGTACGATTCAATCTTGCAATGTACTTCACTTCTATCCTCATTGGCCTTGCCGCCCTCGTTGCTATCACTACGGGAGGACCCCTTCCACGATTTGACCCTTATGTTGGTGATCTAAGGACGTTTGGTCAGACGGGTTGCTTCGCAGACAACCAGGGAGTAGGCACGGTGACTCAATCGATGACTGGTGTTTGCAATCGCTATGGCGACCCCTTCAGGTCCATGTACCTATATATGATTGCCGGATGGGTTTGTAAGCTGATCAGTTGATCCTTTACTTAACTTATATATTGCTGTTATATACTAACATACCTTGCCTAGTCCGCGCACACAGCGATCCGCTATGCAAAGATGAAGGAACCGTCATTGTAACAAGTATAAGTGGAAGTCCCTTCGTCTGCAATAACGCCACCAACGCATGGGTCGCTTACCAAGTCGATCGTCTCAGTCCTGGTGTCTAACAGTTGTTGCACGCTTGTATTTATCATACAGGCCGCATAAGCCTATCTCTACCTAACTCTGCTACTGGAGTTTCTCCAATGTATCATGTAGCTTTATTAGCTCCGCTTCGTCGTCGATTCATTCAGTCAAAAGGCTCTGTCCATTTCCCAATCTGTTCCTTATGGAGCTTTCCTCGAAGTGCTTAAGTGACTTGGCTGGTAAAGTGGAAATGGAAAGTTGGACCTAGATAATCTTTAGCCCTGGCCAAAACTCAAACGATACCAAAACGTACCTACGAGAGCATAACACATAAAATGGTTGACGAAGGAAATGACTACACAAAGCAAGAGAGGTGGGTCAAGTTTGGGGAATTAACAGATGAACCGAGAGAAGACCCAACACATAGCAAAACCCAAGCGCTTTCTACACACTTCATCCTCATGTTGGACAATTTAGAATGGCAGCTCACTTACTGGACATCCACATATCTATCTACTTGCCCTTCCATTTATTCATTCACCACGACAAACAGCCAACGTGACAATTTCTCGGGTACCCAAACGTTTACACTATCAACATCGAATACCGATTTTGCTCAATGCGAATATAGGAGGTAGCTTAGGAAGTAATTATACACGACCTTACTTCCACCATACTGAACTAATGGAAGCCCTCTTGACGGCCAACCGACTATTGTGGGGGCTGATAAATCATTCGTTCGGTAGTAGATTGAAACATTTCACAATTATTGTAGAAGTTATACCTAATTTCAAAGGTTGTCTGAAAGAGGAGATTTAGGAATGACACATTCGTAATTCTATCTTCGCTTGGACTATCAATTACCCCTTACGGGCCGTAACAAGCTGCCTGTAAATTACCTGCAGGACTTATATCAGGTACCTATTTTGCCTCTAACCTTATTCTCTTCTTTACTCCGTTTCCTTTCTCCTGATAGACGCTCCAGTCTAACCAAAACTTCCAACTACCCCATTATACAATTAGTGTCCTTATAGCTTTGGCTGTTCTAATCGTACAGTTAACGTACCTCGTAGTGTAGGTACCCCCCTGGTGAGGATTCAGGAGTATCGATGTGTTCCTCCGTATACGGGAACGTGATAGTATATGGGAACGTAATGGTACGTAGGGGAACTACCGTTTGCGGGTCTATAATATGTAGCAGGGTCGTCGTTCACAGGAAGGTCATCTTCTATAGAATCGTCGTCGTGCGCGGGTGGATTAAGGGCACAGAAGAGTAACCGTCATTCGTAGCACGGTTGGCACGGTTAGCGCGGTAGGCTGCTAGACTAGGTGCGCATGGTATTTCCCGTTCGTCCTTGGTTAAAAGTATGAAGATCCAGAATGAGAATGCCATGAAAAATATGAATATAAGGATAATGGACAAAATTCCTATGATTTCCCAAGAGATAAATGGCGGTTCTTGACTCATGATGCTGTTGGTGCCCTGCTATCAAAGGTGATGCTTGCAATGTGGGAATCTGGGTTGAGTTTTTAATAAGAAAAGTTGAAAGCATTCCGTCTTGTGATAATAGGGGAGAAGGCTTTATATACGTACCCGGGCACCTACGCGTAAGGTATTAGGTGAGCTGAGACGAGAAACTTAACTTTATTCATTAGTTTAAACTTGTGCTTTGATTTGCACTGACCTTTTGCCGCCATGAGATACGTACATCTACGTAGTATATCTTAAATCTTATATTACCTATTTACCCCCTACCGTTGTTCAAACACTGGCAGTCTTACTTATCTGGCTTGGACTTATGGAGATATTAAATTTTCAAAGTATTTAAATTCTCTCTCTCTCTCTTCTATTTTTATTCTTCTTTGGTTGAAAAGTTAGTCATGCGGATGGTATTTATGATTGTCTCTACACGTACCTATTCTTGCCATATAATTAGTGGCTGAGGAACTTTTATTTAGATTCAGATAGTATAGTGAAATACGTAACAGCTTGTAAATTTTCTTAGTACGTGTTAAAGTAATATGCATTAAGTTTGTTAGAAACAGTGGTTGAACGTGACGCTATAGTAAGTTGGCAGACACCCTCGCTCCGCATCCCCGACGTTGCATGTAAACATTGGTAATGAAAAATCGTGGCTATGCAGCATAGAAGTGTACATATGCTTGCAGTGAGATAGGTCAAAAAGAAATCTTCACAGTACGCCGCCGGTGTTTCAGCCGAGGACATGTCGATTGATACGGGTAGAGTTGTCGGCTGGGCGGTGCGTGTCCATTTACAGGATAAATCGAGCTATGAACATAGCGTCTCCGTAGATGCAAAATGGGACGTCGGCTTAAACAGATAAGAGCGACGCTCAATACGACTAGTCTAAGTTACTGGATGTTTTCTATCCCGAGCTGTCGCGTCGTGCGATATAAAATGAAAAGATCCCGAGCGGTTCCGTTTATGGAAATTACGGATATCCGGTCCGGTTCCGACCGCAAAGCGGAGCCTCGGGGCTGGCACAAAGACAACATCCGGGACTAGTCGGACTCGGAGACAGGTACCAGAGGTGAAAGAGAAGTCTACGTTGCACATTATACGTCGAGAAACACTTGGTATCGTAAGTTTGGCGTGTCTCGCATGTTATACATTGTATATTTGAGAGATATATGCAACAACGAAATAAATATCCTCCATCTCGTCCAACCCGATCTTGGCTTCGTACATGATACTAGACGAGGTCTGACTCTAAGAGCAGTACAAACTGTACTGCAAGGGGTATTTACTATTTACTAAACCTCAACTTCCGCACTCCTCCGATCCGGCAGCACCCTAATGACCAACCTTTCGTCTATAATGAGACGAAGTCGTTGACGAATTCCACGATATGTGTCGCCACAGCTTTGGGTTGACTATGAAACGGGTAATGGCCGGTCTCGTAGTCCACCACCTTCCACTCCACGTTCGTCTTCTTAATCCACTGATTCTGTTCCGATAGGTGTTTGCAGCGGTCGTTCAGTGTTCGCAGGTACACTCTTCTTCCATCGAAACCACTGTCCGCCCATGCCGGTGCTGTGGGCTTGGTAGCAAGGGCTGGAGCTGCGTGGCCGGCTAGGTGCTTGTCTAACTCGAATGCCATGGCGGGATCGCAGTCGTGATATAGGTAGTGCATTGCTTCTTTTACAAACGCTGTGTCCTAGATATAAAAGTCAGTACAGACCTTTATATCAAGCAGTTACTAAGATAGGCCATACTCCTTCCATTCGTACGTATGGCGGTAACCCGCCCATTGCTTCAACCGCAGTTTCGCCATCTAGGGTGATTATACCCGCTACGAATATCAATCCGACCACGCTACCTTTTTTACCTTGCGCTTCTCGGGTCTTCTTGTCGAGGTCCTTGGCCGCAGCGCTAGCTGGGACGCAGCCATATGAATGCGCAATGATGACAACGTCCTTCTGTCGTTCTTCTACTAGAGGTAAGATGGTATTATTGCGGAGAGAAGTAATATCATCCATGCAAGTCGCTTCAGCTGGGTTGGCGTGGTTATAGCTAGGGTATGGCCCCGGATGGGTTGAAAATCCGGCTTCTTTCAGGAACGGCAGTAGCTTGTCGAAGCAAGCGACTGTTCCAAATGCCCCGGGGACGAGGATTATTTCTGGTAAACTTTTGGCGGACATCTCGGAACTTGTTGTAGAAGTACTCAACGACGGGGTAATACGACTGAGAGTTGGAAACTACAGAGACTCGACGGTACTCTTATAGCAGTGACCTCTCATCCCCTAAGGAATACGGCCGCGTTTAAACTGTACGTGGTCAGAATAACACGTGCATAAAAGGAAGTCAAAGAAGCCATCGATCTTTAACGAAGGCATTGTGCATATAGTCACAGGACCCCCATGATAAATTATAGATCAGCGATAAAGCCACCTGGGTGACACTCGATTCATCGTCCACCGTCAAGGGATAGAATCGGCTCCGATCTTAGATGGTTCTTGGATAGGCAAGATCGTTATAGCTTACACCAAACCAGAGCCATAAGCCGGGTAACTTGACCGCTCAACGTTTTGACCGCTTTAGAGTAGCTTTACTACCTAATACATATCGCTAGATACCTATACACGGTTGCTTGCTTACGTAGATAGCTAATTTCTTGCCAGATCGATATATTAAGTGCAATACACCATAGAAAACTCGTTGGGTCGCTAAATGAGCAGCGAGTAAAACTTAATGTGATATATCACTTCATAGAATCCTTCAGGTGAATGCACGATACAGCTTCGATTCAAAGATAACAAGAGATGACTTTATCCCGCTTATGCCAGACTTTAGTCGTATTTCAATGCTGTACCACCCCAATCCAAGTTTTCTTAACTAATGGAATTAAATGACAACGCATTGTTTATGCTCCAGTCAGATCAGACCTAGTATGCAACTATTTAGAATTTTTATTTTATTCCATTCCCGATACTAGCTCCGGGATATCTAGATAAGACACGCTACATGTATGTATACCCATACCCCCTACTCCCGGTATTCAGGTTCGCGGGTCTTAGTGTAACGGGATGGTGTTTTCTGACTACTAGCTCGCATCATGACAACCATAACCACACACACGCATCCCCCAAGTATTAGCTGTCTAGCTAAGACTTATTAATTACTACCGAGGAATCCGTTACACCGCTCCGGTGGACACGGGAGTTGGATTCAACAACGTGGGTTCCATGCTCTATGCTACGCAATAGCTGACACTCACCTGCGGTGAAGTCAAGATATGAGAGGAGGAGTGCTGAAAGTGTTGGCTTGCAGATATCTATCTGCAGCCACATTACACGGAGTACTTGATCCGAAACACTAGTAAGCGCCCTCAGCACCGACGATATGTAGCTAGATAATAAGGTGCGGCGGTGGCTTTCGAGCGGACAATATCTCGTACCTTACCCCTATTAAGTCCCGCGTGAATCTTAGTCAACCGGAGATAACCCCGTTACTAAAGGGGTAATTACTAAGGTATTTGGTTTCGAGAATAGATTCAAACTGTTGGTCATGTCACCCAAGCGTCTCGGTATCAAGCTGGACGGGAGAGACGACTCGGATCTACGGTAAGATCTGAGGAAGAGGAAGCTGATGTAATACCCGGTGGCGTCAACAATCCAACGGCCGTAAACGAGCCCTACTTTTAAGGGGTGTGGCATTTATTCGCCCATCGCATTAGAGCCCCTATTGTAAACAATTTGTATGTAGGTATTCACAAAAAACAGCCGCAGCCACAGTGGGTCCATAACAATGCCGACCATATATACTCCGATAATCCTCTTGCCGAGTCTCGAAAATTATGCCGAAATAGGGAATCTTCCAGAGATGCTCGTCGACGTGGGGGAGCTCGGTTTTGATGTATGACATTATCAAAGGTCCCAAGGATTTTTACCGAATGTAAGCGCTAGCAACGGTGATGATATGCCGTACAACCAACTCTATTATTCCTTCCGCCTCTAACACATCAGCATCAAGAAGCTTTTCCTGCTTCTCTGCGGCGTTGGCACAGACTCGGGTAAAACCATGACACCCCAGTGCCGGCCAGTAAGAACATCCGTCAAAGTCAGATAATCCTAATTCCTAATCCAGCTAAGCTGAGGACCAAACCGGGTCGGCTTATACGTCGATGCTGATACTTGAAGGAGAATAGAGGTAAGAGTGTTGGTTACACCCGAACTTATCATGAATGACTCCGGGACTCCATCTACCGAACCCGGAGCGACTCCTGGGTATTATCATGGACCAACGTGTCAGACTACATAGGCTAGGCTCGTGTATTTGTATAAGCGCGTCCGAGAGCTGGGACCTACCCGAGGGTTACTTCCGATGATGACGAGATCAAGGTTATTGGATAGAATTCCCGTAGGATGTACACCTTTTAAGGTTGTGTTAGACGCTTGGACTGTTGAGAAACGTGAGACGGAAGATTTCTCGATATGTCAATGGTCCTGCCCTGGATACAGGTAAGTTCGTAGTTCTTCGTACTTTAATAGAGCTGTACTCTCTTTATAATTTACAAACTTACCTACCCAAGTGTTCGAACACCCCCTATTCAGTCAGCTCCAACCCCATGACCACTAAACACAAGGGCTTTAACCTACGTTGATCTACCCCTTAACTAGCACAAGCAATTATTGTTCACGCGTTCCCAATTTCAAATCCTAGAGCTAAAAAAAGTGGAATTGCTATAGCTAGTCCTGCAATACGTCGCAAAGTTCTACTGCTATTGTGTGCTAACTGCTCGAGTAATCTGTCTATGTTCCCTGCTTATCAGTGGTCTATACGCATCAATCATTATCATAACGTGTTCGTCCAACGTAAGGCAACGAAAATACAAGAAAAGCCAGCATGAGCAAAATCGCGATAGTACCATCTTAGGGCCTAGTTAGTAGACCTAAACTCGACGAGCTCGTGATCGAACAGTCACGCGAGACTACATCACTTCATCTCTTATCATAGAAGCCCCATGGACACGGTATGCAACGAGTTAAGAGGAACAGAGACTGCAAACGATGCAGCTCGTATCTTCATTTGTAAAGGTAACGTGTTGGACCGCCAAAATAATAAAACTGGGAACATAAAGGGCAGAGATCAAATCGCGAAAAAACAACCATCCTCGCTCCACGTTGCAAACCACACTCCGAGATTTCCAACCTAACTCTGCCTTGCCAAAACCCGTCCTCAATGTATGAGAAAAGATTTCACTGCATCACACCTTATCCCTTCATATACACGCAGCTAGCGCGTTCCGCCTCCTTCAAGTCTTTCGAGCCGAAATCGTCATAGGGCATTTTCATCGTTATGGGTGCGTATTTGTGGAATGCAACGATGCCTCGGGACCAAGGTTCAAGAGACGTGCGCTCTCTTGTATTCATTTGACCAGTGTCGTAGCGGACCCAGGCCTGGGCCTAATTCCTGGATGGACCGCCGGACCTATCTTGGTCGGCAATCACCTTCTTGTCTTTCCTAGACTTGAACACGAAATCCGCCATGATTTGTATGTGGTCAGCCGGGAAATGATAGTTCGGGAATCCGGGAACGCGTTTGAGATACTCATAATCTGGAGGCCCAAGTAACTCGACGACATCCAGCGTATTGGTAGTGTACCATATGTAATCGATCACGCCCGAGAACGTCGGCGTGTAGTTCGTGAAACTAAGCTCCGCTGGAGTCCCAAATAGGTGGGCATAGGCATTACGCAGGCTAAACGGATGCTCGATGCCGTCCCGCGTAAAATTCCCGTACGAGTGGCCAATTAAGTCGGGGTGATCGGGAGGTATCCGTCCCTTCTCTAAGAGTTCGTATACAGAGCTATCGGCCATCGAGTTGTAGTCGCCACAAAGAAATAAGGGAATGTCTGTATTGTTGCGGTACTCCTGACTAGGCGCGGGCTCGGGATATTCCTCCGCAGCGTCCGCATCTTCCTCCGCGACTACAGGCTTGCTTAACCTCTTCTCCTCGATCGATAGGGGCGGCCGACGCGTGTACCTCTCCGATTGCTTCGTGACAAGCTCCATCAAAATTCCTGTTTGTACGGCCTTGACATCGGCTAAGAATGATTCCCAGCATAGATGTGCGTTAACAACGATGAATCGATTACCGGTAAATCTTGACTCGAAGAAGCAGTAGACAGCAATAGTGTCTTTCGGCATAACTCGATTGAAGACGTCGTCGGCCGATTTCATATCAGGCCGATTGATGGCTGTCTGCCTGAAGTCTACCAGCTGCTTATCCAACAGGATATACTTGTCGCTCTTATAGAAGATAGAGCAGCCGTCCACTGACTGTTGATCCTTGCCTGTTAAGTGCTTGACGCGAGTCTTTGGGTAGAATACGCCCTTGTAGCCAAGTTTACCAAGCTCGGGGGTAAAAAACGTGTCGAACGCATCCATAGCGGTCTCCTGTAGGCAGAGAATATCGGCGCTTCGTTCACGGAATTCCCGCATGATACTATCCTTCCGATATTCCCATGACAGGGCACTAGCTGGGGTGTAACCATATTGCGTGCTAGTTGCATACTTGTCGCAAAGGGTATTCCACGACATGACGCGAATGTGTTCCTTGTCCGAGCCCACATCTTCCTGAATAGTGATGGGTAAACGCGGGTTTGGTGGTATAGGTACTAAGGACAAAGTCAGTCAATAGTGTTTACTTGGATAACATGGGCTATGGATATAAACCACGTGTACGCGGGAAACTTGAGAAAGATAGGAAATTTCCTCATACCTGGTGCTTGCTCCTTGAGATGGGCAATCAAGGCCTTGGTACCTTCCTCGACGAGCTTCTGCTTCTGGTCTTGTTCCAGCGGATTACCATGGACACCGAGTAATTCCAGGAAATGCAAGGCGCCAAGTTCCGGGGGGATAGTTTGAATGTTGTTGTTGTAGAGGAGCAACTGACGGAGAGGAGTACACATGCCTAGCTCGGGAGGTAACATGCTGAGCTGGTTATGAGATACATCAAGGTACCGCAATGATCTAAGCTGCCCTATCTCCCGTGGTAAACGGGTGAGATTGTTGGAGGCAAGATAAAGTTCAGTGAGGAAGGAATAGTGATTAAAGAGCATAATGGACAGGTTCTTCAAGCCTTGCCCACTAAAGTCGAGATTTAGCCAATCCTGTCGATCGAGGGCCTTATCGACATTAACGGGCCGGCCTCTATCCTCCAACTCTCCATCGACTGTTGATTCAGGCTGGTTGGCGCTTGGGAGAGCTGGGCCAATACCTTTGTTCTCGTTCGCTCGTAGCCTAGCAAAGTAGTGAGGTTGGTGCTGCTCCGTCATGGTCTGATGGGCACGTTCAGACTCCTTGTAAGATTTTAATTGCTCGTTCCAGTGTTCGCTGTACTGCTGTGTTTGACCACCCCGAGAGCCTGGAGTATTTCCGTTTTGGTGGCTGCTTGGTGTGAATGGAGTTACACTGGACATAAGACCAGAAGAAAAAGTAGAGTGGGTGAGGGTAGTTGAGGTACCTGCGTGACCTGCATGATCTTGGGGGATGTTTTGGTGGTGTTGCTGCGGGTGAGTGTGGTGTGAATGAGAACCCTGCTGCTGAACAAAATTGTACATCATCTGTGGCGCGATGCCACGACCTCCAGGGACACCATTGAGGCGCGAATTGTGTCCCTGCTGATGGTTTGGCCCATACATGCCGCGGGAGAGATCGATGGGCATCAGGGGAGCAGGGATATTAGAGGGGTATCGTGACGGCAGTAGATATGCCAGCTACCGGAGGGGAATACTATAGTATGAGATTCAGATTTTTTTTATAGTTGTACTCTTTGAAGATTTTAGAGAGGAAGGACTGTTGGTGAGTGGACAAAGAGTGATAATGGCTCGGTACTGAAGTTAGGTGTAAAAGATGTCGAGGGTGCGCTGTATGTATCGAATACTATCTGCCATGGAGATACTGACGAACGGGTCGATCGCGCGAAGTGAGAGAGAGCACGTCGAGCTGTCCGTAACTGTTTTTAACAGCTTGTGTCGAGAGATGAACGAGGGGACAATGGTTCAGCGAATATCCATGCATAGAGACCGAGAATTTCGTCTTGAGGCATGGAATTTGCAAGGACCAGTGTCCAACCCTATGTATTAAGATATGAACGGTGTGATTCACAGAATCTTGAATCTACACAGTCTAAATCGAAGCAGCAGTCGCAAACGAGAAGACAAGTTCATCAAGGGATGTAAGATCCCAGCCCGTTGCCTCTCAAGTGGCGCTGCTACGAGTGGCAAGACTAGAAAGGGCGCCCAGTTGCGAACGGATACGAAAGTCTAAGTGAGATAGAAGTTTACAGAAGGATCGTCTCTTATATTTCTTAATAGCTCGAAGGCGGCGACGATAGGGTTCTTGCTCTAATATTGCGCGTATCTATAAAATACGTAGGCAAAGTTAGCCAGTTAGTCACGACTTAGTCGGGTGGGTAAAGTTGGGTTGGGTAGCTTCTATAATGATAGTATGCCATGGGAAGATTAGTAGGATAGTTGGTTGTTAACCAACTATCCAATGGGCAGAATACAAATAAATATGACTAGGTAAATGACAATGAATATGTAGTGTCGCAAAGGATATTGCGAATGGAAAACAAGTGTTCGCACCTAGAATGGTCCGAGATAGATATTGTATGATACGGAGCTAAAGGGAAGACCACGTCGAGGGAGCGAAGCTGGTGGTGGCAATTGAGTTTTTTTTTCTTTAAAAGAAAAAAGAAACCAATACCGATGGGGAGAGTTTTGTGGCTTGTTTGAGGGAGCCGGGAGTATTGGCGTAGTTGAGACCGATAGTAGGTATCGCATATGCTTTGACGAAGATGCAACCGAGTTTGGGTGGTGCTTGGTGGAAATATGGTGGTCTGGTTGAACGTAGCTCCAAAGTTACTTCAAAGAAGTCCAAGCTTTTGATCCGCCGCAATGCATATGGAGGAGTCAGCAAAAGCTAAAAAGACTTAGCCTTATCACGTGATCAATAATCTGTAAAACTCAATTCCGTTGCATCGCCAATTGTCCTACCAATGAAAGATTGCCGTTTGATTTTATGAGTCAGCAGCACTAAATGTTAAGACTTTTGTTCAGCCTTGCAGTCTCATCAGTGTATCGTGACGTGGCTACATACCTTACCTTAATATCTTATCTCATATCTCATATCTCATATCTTATATCTCACAAAACCTTACCCGACTGACGCAATTCTTAAAGGGTTGTTTGCTCTTTGGAACAAACTTCCATGCCAAATGACATTTCCAAGTACCTAAGTACCTAGGTAGGTACCTATGGTTACATAAGTCAACCCAGTTTGGTTTAACTAAACCAACCAACCAACCATCTTTATACGTGTTTTTTGTAGGTTTACTTTATCTTCTTTTCTTCTTATAAGGAATAGCTATTAGATATTTAGTCGTTATGTCTTCATAAACTTTCGCTACCCAGGTACCATTAAGTGCCAAGTATAAAGTACATTTCTATTAGCTAACTACCTAATTAACCTTAACCTTTCTGTACTTTCAAAAGAGTTTGGTTTCGATGCTCTCCTCTAAAAATCAATCCCCCAAGGTCATTACCTACTTTTTCTTTTCTTTTTTACATAGCAGAACTATAAATATCATCAAAGCAATATCGTCTTGGATTATAACTTGGTTGTGTCCTTCCACTCAATACCGGACCGTCTTGCCGCTATTGGGGTCAATAGTATAAGGAAATATAGCAATAGTTTATAGGACGCTGACTAACAAAATGACTTTTCTGCGTTCTACTGCATAACTGCAAATCGGCATATTTAACTATCTGGATAGTTGACATTAATGATGCACTTATTGAACCAATTGTTATTCTTGGCATTTTGCATCCTGACCAAACTTATCGTCCATAGCAATCCAACGCTATAGCTTCAAGAACGACACATATAAAATACATAACATATGTTTTTTTAATGGACGCGTCGTCATTAACTACCTCATAGCGGATAAAGCCTAACCCATGAATGTACACGTACTCATTGCAAAAGCTTGAAGCTCGGCCACTTCAGCCTCAATATCATCCTATGCCAAGAGTCTCGAAGCTGGGGAAGCCAGGGAATCATCTTACTGGCTTCCCGCATTTCAGCCTGATTGATATAGGCCTGCACGGCAATAAGCGAGACGGAATTACAAAGCCTCCTATTGGTATAAAGAAACATTCCGTGAAACCCTGAGTTGTGTAAGTCATTCCACATTATGATGCACCTCTAATTGCTACATACATTTGATATGTATCTGGCTTAAACGGATTGACATTTTAGAACTGGAAGCAGAAGTGAGGCTTAACCCTTGCCTAATTATTTCTCGCTATTGAAGCATGTTAGCCTCCTAATAGCTTTTTTTTTTTACCTTCCTTTGATAGCTCAATGCATTTACCAGTAGGGATCGGGCAGACCGCCGGATTCAATTCGCGTCTAAACGCAGGGTATGTTCGTAGGATGCCAACGCCTATCTCACCGCGTGTAGGGCCGTACCTTCGGAGCTAGAGTCTAGGTCTTTTCCCACCGGACCAATTACCTGGAACTCGCTCTCCGACCCTCGAGCATTCCCTTGCCCCGACCTGCTTATGTCCTGCAAGTAGTAACCGAAAACCCCTACTAGTATTCCAGAATTGACTGGCATGGACCTAGTATACTGCGTAGACTTAACATAAACATGACTAGCGAGTCGAAGGTTCGGGATTTTACGAGTTTAGGTCAATCACAAGCTGCAGCATGGCGTGTTGCGCCGCTCTGTCTGCTGTGTCCGCCAACCTCTCCTAGAGTCGCCTAGAAGAGTGACGACTAGCTGGGCGCCGTCATGCAGGTGTAAATGCGGGGAAGCCATACACAAACCATACCCGCAGGGATCGACGGTCCACCTATTAGGTTTTACTTGACAGATAGAAATGAATATTCGCCTTAAAACAGCCATAAAAGGATGGTTTAAAGCGTCGTGATCACAATGCAGAGGAACGCTAGACAGAAAAGAGTCAGGCTATTCCTAAAGGGCCTATATACATAACAGGAGCAGACCGCATCTCAAGCTGTAAGTTAGCTTGATGGGGTTATACACATCTCGTTTGACATAAATCGTAGTCTGGTCCTACAACGATCCAAACCAACGGCTCTTTGCATGTCAACCGATTCTATTAACTAGACAGACAACTGGATCGAGAGTGCCGTCTGTTACCTACTTCATCATCTTCAATGAGCGGCTTAGTCGAGCTCTACTAGACAGCATAAGCAGAGGGGCAACCTTACAACGGAGATCCCAACGTCATTTCATAAACACATTCCTGATGAGAAAATAAGGAAATGATTTATGCAGCTACAACTGGTAGGAGATCACTTGAGAGGGTATCCTATGACCGAGGATAGGACTGAAGGGGGGTCACGTGCGAAAGCAGTTTGCGCATGTGAGATCATTGAAGGAATAAGTCGACTTCAAATATCGAAAGAAGAAAAGAAAACCCATCGGAGCGTGGTTTAAGTGATCCGTCAAAGTGGCCGACAGTTGGATCAAATAGGACAAATTGAGCAATTCCCGATACTCCGAGGTCATTTACGCCAAGATATTCCTTTTGGTTGACACACACCATCCTACTTCCTTACGAACTCACCGAGAGAGGGACCGGCCCGGAAATTTAAAATTACCAATTGGATGTCTCCAAAGCCCGCGGGATAGGGAGTGTACGAATACCTATTTCCCAGTGTTTCGGGACTACCTGGGAATTCCCCACGAGGAACTGATTTGAACTCGGCCCGCTCGTCGTATCCAGCTATATCGCCCACTCCTTATTATAAGTGAAGGCGGGGGAGGGGGTCCTTGGGCCAAAATTTAACCAGGGACGACTTATAGGAACTGGAGCAAGGAACTGGGCCGACTTTGCTTTGTTGTTTACGGTCTTCTGCAACCGCGGGCCATTCCGCTGCAGTAGTAAAGCTGTCATATGTTTATCAATTGTTACAACATATTGGGCACCGTTTATTGCAGATCCCGCACAGGCTGCACATCTTCGGATCGGGAAGCAACACCGATTCATGAAACGAGAAAAGCATTCCTTCGGGTTAAAGTACTCAAACGGAGACTAGACGAAACCCATTTCACCGGAAAGCCTGCCGGAAGTCTAATACGTCCAATCATGATCCAATCGTTGATCGTTGAATGGTTACTGCAGTCCAAGACCATGGCTTAGAAGAGGGCAGGGGGTGTAAACGGACCAGCAAAACAAGACCCAGCTCGCATTTCATTCCAATGGTGCTTGTCTAAGATCGAACCGAAAAAATTACGAATGTGGTAGAAGACGTCCTATGTGCAATAGGAAGCATTCTATCGTAGGGATTTACTGGCTATCAAAAGTTAAACGGGCCACGGTGATCCACGGTGATCCACGGGTTGATTTTCGGGGAATCAACCAAATTCTCGCAGTGTCTCCAGAAAGGGGCAGAGGGGAAGACAAAGAAAGGAATAGCGAGGAAAAAAAAAAAAAAGAAAAAAAAAAGTTGAGGAACGCATAAGCACATGTTGCTGATCCGTTGGAGGGGAAAAGTTGAAGTCATTGAAGAATTCTGATTGATCAAAAAGTATAACCCAAGCACCCAAAACTGGGTCTAAGTGGAGACCCGACTGAGCGGCCGGCCCCGGGAAATAACTTCCAGCTTACAATTATCCAGTTACAGGACAGGCTAGGCAAGCTAGGTCGGATTTTACGTGGGCCACAGCGCAGTACCTAACAACTAAACACGCATTCCCCTTCCCCTAAAATCGGACTGCAAAAATGGAATTCGCTTACAGCTTGTCCATGTACTCGGCCCCTGTCAGGGTCAGACCGGCAAACGGAAGAAACTCGTCTTCTGGTACCAACACTAACGCTAACACTAATACCAACAATAACACCAACACTTACACTTTTGTGCATGGGGCCAATAAACATAATACAGTTAATAACTCTGACTCTGACACTCACCCAAGTCACCCAAGTCACACAAGTCATAGTCATACTCACGACGAAGGAGACCACGAGAATTATCACGAACAAGCTCAAGACCAAGACCACGAGCATAAGTCCGATCAGAACCATAGAGAAATAGAAGCCGGTACTGGAGATCAAACTAACACTAACAATAGTAACGGGGAGGAAGATCAGCATCAGCAAGACCACAAAAAGACAAAGAAACGGAAGAGCATCTCGGTTAGGTCAAGGATACCTGGTAGGCGTCGGCCACCACCTGCCGGAACTCTCCCGCAAGCTTTGGCACATAGGCCGGCGTCGCATTATTCTCATTCTAGGACCTCTTCCTCATTTAGTGCCAGCTCTCGTACGTCGCACGAAATACAAACACAAACTCATACACAGCAAACAACACGAACTGAACCATTCCCACCATTACCACCATTGCCGGCATTACCAATATCATCAACATCATCAACCCCATTACCTTTGGCACAACAATATATTCACATACAGACACAAGCACAACAATCTAACTTAACAGGATTGGCCCTTACCCATGCCATATCCGGCGGCAACTCGACTAATGACACCATCTCCTCGTCACCGCCTACTGCTTCAAGCCTAGATACAGGGGCGAATACAGGCATTACAGGCATACGAATAGGCTCAAAGCCGAATGATGGAAAAGGGGCAAGCGCCGTAACAACCAATACTACCAGTATTACCAATACTACCAGTATTACCAATACTACCAGTATTACCAATACTACCACCACTACCACTACTACAGCCACTTACCATATTTCCTCTTCTTCTTCGTCGCATACTGTACCTATAATCAACAATACCAGTAACACCAGTAACACCAAGAATTCGATTGTTGCATCCGCATCCGCACCCGCGCCGCCGTTAGCCGCCGCTTCAGCCTCAACTTTATCTTCGATCGCATCCGTCTTTCATCCGTCTACCTCTACAATTCTACCGCCCGCCTCCGATTCCGAGCGACCGGTTACTTCGCCAAGGTCCTCAAGATTCATTAAATCCATACACATACCTATCTTCGGCGCCGACGGCGGTTACCAATTAGCTTACTCCGCCGGTCCCCCTCCGACAACTAACAGGTTGCAAAAGCGTGATTCTATACATTACTACATCTCAGCAGCTCATAGTTCACGACGTCCGTCGACACCGACACCGCCTACGCAAGCTACTGCGGGCCTATCATCACTTGCCCGCCGAAGATCGTCCAAGAGCAAACACCATGACTCGATGACCATGGAGCCTGGTTACGTCCCTGCTCAAAAGTACAATTCGGCGTCGTCCCGCACTGGCGGCGTTTACGCTGGATCCGGCTCTTCTCACCCCGACTATCCTTCTATCATGACATCGAATGAGAACTTATCCTCCAAGGAGGGGAGCATAGCTCCGTCTACCGCGTCAACTTCCACCAAGCATTCACTCACCGCCGCGAAGGCATTCATCATGCGAAATAACAGACTTTACATCAACCAGCCTTCGCTATTGTATCCTTTACCAGTCGACTTAGCAGAACTTCACCGTCAATCTTTGCGCACACTGATGCTATTACAGCTTTTCGGCGGTCCGACCACAGCACCCGAGTTTTCCAATAAGCCCCCACAGCGTGTCCTCGAAGTAGGGTGTGGCTCTGCGTTCTGGAGTATGATGTGCCATCGATACTTTGCGCAGCATGGCCACTCGTCCATATCCTTTACCGGTCTCGATATCGCGCCTCTAGTAGGAATGGGCCTCGACGGAGGTTGGAGACCAGACAAGGACATGCGCTGGCGGTTCGTTCAACACGATGTACGGCGGCGACCGTGGCCGTTTATCGACGGCGAATTCGACTTGATTATGGTTAAAGACATGTCGCTCTCGCTTTCGACTTCCATGCGCGACTCACAACAGCTCTTCGAAGAGTACTTGCGCGTGCTAAAGCCAGGTGGCGTGATTGAATTTTGGGAGAGTGATCACGCCGTACGTATGCTAAGACCACATGTTCTTAGGGCTCCAGTTAGGTCGAAGGCCGCCGACTCTGATTCAGATTCGGACGATAGTAGCGAGGAAGAAGACGACGTAGAGAAATTAGGAGCCTACATCATGACGAATAACACGCCGCTTAGCGCACCGCTAAATCCATTCCTCGTCGAGTATAACGGCTGGGCAATCAAAGGCTTAGATGCGCTGGGCTTGTCGGCGGTTCCTTGCGCGCTGATCGGCGCGTATCTCTTACAGGAAGTGGATACCCTTATGGAATTGCGATCGAAGAGGATAGCGGTACCACTAAGCGAGATCAGATGGGAACGTGAAGGGGTCGGCGGTGTAGTGACAAAGGACGGCAAGAGCTATATCGACTCGATGAAAAAGAAGGGCAGGTTAATTGATTCTCGAGCTGATAAGCGGAAGGGGCTGACAACTAGCCAAGCTGCTCTCAGACGAACCGCGCTAGAGACGATGGTAGGGTTGATACTCTGCCTCGAGCCGATCATCCGAGAAGTTAGCGGGAAGAGCCAAGACGAATGGGACGGATGGTGCGGAAAGATGATGAACGATCTACTACGCGAAGGCGGCACGAGTTGGGGAGAGTGTCTGGAAGTCGGAGCATGGTGTGCCAGAAAGAAGCTAACTCCAACATCATAATTCGAATGTCTAGTCTACCCATTTGGCTGTTTGCTCATGCTATATTTGGTCGACATCCTTAGCATCTATTCGCCTTGATACGCCTTGATCCACCAATCTAAATCTTTCACGATGTCGACACCCAGAGGGCGATCTCCTAACAACGGATCCAGCTCAATCCGGAAATATAGCTCTCTAATACACTTCCTTACAGTCATTCATAGCCCGTCGTACCTCTTCCGAAGAGTGCGATACCGTTTCAAGAAATACCTATAACGACATATGTCAATACCACAGCCAACGCTTCAACGCCACATTACGTTAAACCAGATGATAAACCCACGACGTTTACTTGATGAGGAAAATCGAAGGGAAAACTGGGGATAGGTTTTGGTGGTGCATATTCGGGACTGGGATCCTGGCTATATTCTTTTCTTGTCTTATTTATCTCTTTTATTTTTACATATATATCGGGTGCATTGGGCGGGAGACATGATCGGGAATATGTGACGAGTATATATGTATGGTGTATATGTGTGGTGGAACTAAACCAGGCGCAGAACAATGTTCGTCCTGGGATGTTATATAAAGGAATTGGCCACTAAGCCCGAGAGCTTGATGTTTATAGACGATACGAATGGAATAGGGTTGGATGAAGTCGTTGCGAAATTATAGTATACGTGAAAAGTGACCTGCCGGGTATTGATGGAGTCGTAACGAATAGATTCGACAATTAGACTTACAGGGCTTCGAGTTCTAATAGATGAATACCAAGTTAGCCCCCAATTCTTTATAGCAGATAGCCAAGTATCCAACCTACCTCTTTGTATGTATTTGGCCTGTTTAATTTTTTTCTGGATTTGCTTCGCGTCGCGTATCGACGCATTCTCCTTGAAGGCCTTATGGAGCCGTTGCCGAAAGTAGTCGTAGCCCTTGGGATAGTCGCGGCCGCGGTTCAGGAGCTCCTTGTAGATGGATATGACCTCCCGCCGTAGCACGGGATCGGGAGGCGGCAGCAGGGAGGCGGCTACGGCATCGTTGGTGCGGAGGCGTTTTCGTTTGAGGGGGTTTTTTTGGAGATGTTGCGAGATGGAGGAGAAGAGTCGGATTGGGCGAGAGAAGGTGAACATGGGGTTTGCGGATTGTTATGTAGGAGATGGGTAAGGCAAGTATGTATACCTGTTACCTAGTAATTAATTAGTTAATAAAAAATAAGTATGAAGAAAAGAAAGACGGTTGGACATGACGCAACATTACATATAGTTACATGTAGTACCGGTTTATCTTTTTTATCTTATCAAGGACGATCGCAGTAGCACTTCCCCTACCGAGGTTGCCCCTCCATGCATGTACGTACTCCTTACATGTACCTCCTAACTTAACTTCTCTTACTTTCTGCTTGCGACAGCTGCTTGTATTTACTTATTATACCAAATTCATACTCTCTCTGTACACAATGCCTTCTCCTAGACCGCGCTTAAAACCAACATATACCCTCCACTTCCTATCTCCAGTCGTCTGCCGACAACCCATACCCCGGGTAGGATCCTTTGCCTCTTCCGGTAGCAAATACTCGAGTCGCAATTCCTCTACTACGACGAAGACAGTCCTGCCGCCGCTCCCGCCTAGTAAATGGTACTCGGACCTTAAGGCGCGAATCGGAAAATGTATCATGTTCGGCTGCACCCACGACCAGGCGATACACGCCGCCACCATCCTGCGCGTCCTCGGCACCGAGTGGCGCGAACTAACGGCCGGTGCCGAGGGGTTTCTGACAGGCGGACATAGGGGACTTGAGAAACAGCAGGTTGTGTGGGGGGAGATGGACAGTTTTGTAGGTAGTCCGTCCTAACTACCTAACCTAACCTACCACCTACAAGAGTATATAGTATATAGTATATAGTAGAAGAATATGCGCTGACGGATAAGTAATGACGGACAGGGCCATGTGAATAATACCAATTACATCCGGTACGCCGAGTCTGCGCGCGTCAACTGGATCATACACTTCGCGAGCGTGGACCCGGGGAACGGGACGAGGTGGAGGGAGCTTATGACGCCCAAGGGGACGGGACTGATTATGAAGTCGATTAAGGCCGAGTATAAATTCGTACGTCGGATAATCACCTCCTCTTCTAACGTCGCCAGTCGACACACGGATTTAATATATTCGTCTGTGCAATAAGAAGACGATTCGATACTAACGACCCACAGCCCATGACCTATCCGGACACCATCTCCGCGTACCACAAGCTGCGCTCGCAGCCCTCGGCTACAGACACCTCACTCGTACTCGACTGCGTCATCCTCTCGCACCGGCACCGGCGCGTCGCAGCGCGCACGGAGGAAGACATCGTCGTATACGACTACGGAGCCGCGCAGAAGACGGCAGTCCCACCATTCGCGCTCGACGCATTCCAGGACATATGGCGTCGGCAGGAAGAGGTGACGCGGAAGACTAGGCAGCGCATATGGGAGCTTGTGAGAAAGGTCGAGGAGCTCGAGAAGGGGACTTGGGATAGGCCGGGTGCGGTGGAAGATGTTGGGGGTAAGGGGGGTGTTGAGAAGGATCATTCCAGGATAGAGGAGGATGTTAAAAAGGGGGAGGTTAAGAAGGGGGAGGTTAAGAAGGGCGACGCACCTACGAACACAGTTGTTAATAAAGTACGCTCGTTGTTTTAACTTTCTCTTGGATAGAAGTGTTGGGGATAGGAGGGGTTGGATATTAGAGGGGACAGGTGTATCCCCTTGAGGTGTTACGAGACCAGGTACCTACCTACCTGTATGGCTGATATCTGTGGTTAATAGCGTCGGCGACCTCAGGCGAGTAAAAGCGCCCGACTTGTTACCACGGCACACGAAGACCGGTTAAAATATTTTACGCAACGCCCGTAACTCAGAACTCTTCGTTACACATCGGCATTGCGGTGTCTTCGCGAGAGGCCTCTTTCCTTTACGCTTACAGCAGATTCCTAGGTACCTAATCTAGGTAGATTTATAAGTCTTGGATTCGAAATCCAAGCTTGATTGCTCTAGGGCATATATTTCCTCTACATACTTGTATTATCAAGCCATGTCGCGTCCCACCCCGGCACGAGTTCTTATCCCCCGCCGGGCTATATCACCCATCCAAACAGAGGTAGGGAAGACCTCTGTTCCCGAAAGCTTTTCGGCTTAGGAATCATAAAATAATAGCCAAACTAGGGCGATGAAACAGAGACGCCGCCTTATTCATACGTACTATACGAGAAAGGAGACGAAGTCCGACCTAGCATCAGTGGCGTTTTGAAACACGACATCACAAATGGAAAAGCGAATAAGCCTTTACATATATTACTTGTTCACTCGCGTTCTAAGATTAAGTGCCCATGGTTTCGGTCTACCGGGTTTGATCATCACCCAAAAATCTGTTACATATTGCCTGTTGAGCCGAAGCCGAATTATCATCGTAGGATACTGTCCACGGGAATCGACTTCACTGAGGTTCGGCAATGGCTAGCTCATTGTGACAGCAAGCACCAATGCTGCAGTCACTCCGACGATACGGGGCCTTTGCTTCAGGGTCTTAAGTTAATCGACTGTGAAACGGAACAAGTGGTTGATGCTGAGAGCGGTTGGAAATATGTAGCATTGAGCTACGTTTGGGGACGGGGACATCAGGATGATACGTCAGAGCATCAAACATTCCCACCAACTATTAAGGACAGTATGCACGTTGTTCGTAATCTAGGTTTGCGATATCTATGGGTTGATAGGTACTGCATTAGCCAAACGAACGGCAAGGAGATGCAACATATGTTCAACAATATGGGCAGTATTTATGAAAAAGCAGTCTTCACAATTATCGCCGCTGTGGACACCAGCGACGACGGCCTCCCTGGCGTTCGTGACGGCTATCGAATTTGGGGGGTTTCTAACTCGAGCGGTACCACCTGGGACATAGTGTTTAAGTCTCCTATATATGAGTTGAAAGACTCCTGTTGGGATACAAGAGGCTGGACATACCAGGAAGGCATACTGTCTCGACGCTGTCTTATTTTCTCAAAAACTCAAGTCACTTTCCGATGTTTGGTGGAAGGATACTATCAGGAAGGTGATGGACATCGTAATAGATATCGTATAAAAGGCATGCCGACCAACGATAGTGAATGTTCTTGGGAAGATAAGCGAGTCTATAAGCGTAAACCCCTGTGGTCTGCTCATATGAACTACATGGGGTCACGTCCTTTCATTGGAAGGTCAGAAGTTTCTATCATTGAAAGGCCAGAAGTTTCTATCATCGAACACATTAACAGCTACACGAGTCGCTGCCTAACCAACGAAGGGGATATGCTTTGGGCATTTCTCGGAATATTCAGTGTCTATAATAAGCCGTCATCTAATATGGGTATCTCTCATCTATTCGGACTGCCTATTATGTACCGACCAGCCGGCACAGATGGACAACGTGGTACGATTCTCCCAGAGTACTTTATTCATAGCATGCTCTGGACACTTCAAAGGAGCGGTCTTCGGCGCGTACCTAAATATCCGTCGTGGACTTGGGCTGGATGGAGTGGTTTCAGCGGACTGATCTATCCATTAGTAGGAGATAAAGACGGATATACAATACCGTACGGTTACGCTCTAGAGCGGTATGGACGACAATCACTTGACTGTGAAGTGCACTTCCGCAGAGATTCATTGGGAGTTCGATTGAATCTTGAAGAGCTTATGAGTTACATTATACAGGACCTCCCGAAGTACGCTGGGGACGAATCACGTAAAAACACTGTATTTCTAGGCGATTTGGATCGCGCGATCTACTGGACGGGATGGACGACTGAAGTGAGATTCTCCGATGGAGGGGACGGAACCTGTTTTCCCAAGGGAGAACAATCCATGCGCAAAGATTGGGGAAACGGCTTATTCATGCCCCATGGCTTATTCACGCCACATGGCAAAACGGCCACTGAACTAGGGACTGGCCTGTGGACTGTTATTGTTATGCGTTGGAGCAGTCCTGTTGGGGATTCCGGTGCCACCAGCTGTCTTGTCCTGGCGAAGGAAGGCCCAGATTGCTTCTCACGTATTGGGATGATCGAAACGGAGTGGGATAGAATCAACCCAGACGAGATCAGTCCTAATACAACACAAGTTGTCAAAAATGGTAGGACATTCACTCGAAAATGCATAAAGATAATCTAAAGCCGACATACCAACCTATGACGCGTGATGGGAGAGCTCTGCCTTGATCCAGGGCAGGAAGAGTGCAATGATACGGTGAAGGAACGAATAGGATATAAATCCAAGGAGTCTTCTATATATCCACCTACCTAGTAGTCGTTTCCTCCGCTATCAATATAAGTCTATATTCACACGATATGTGCTTAGTTTGACGCCGTAGACTTGCTAAGATACCCCTTCCATACCTCCTGATACTACGAACATGAAATTCCAACTAGAGTTGTACAATAGAACAGGCTTTCCGGTTTTTGTGGTGTCTACAACAAGGTATTCGTGTTTAGCATAGGATTGCTATCTAGGAAGAGCGAACGAGGGGATTCATAATGAGCTAAGGAGTTACGATATCAATACCATACCTGTTTAATTTACCAAATTATTATTTTCGAATTAAGTTCCAGCACAACTACCTAGTTACAATAATATAAACTAGAGGAGTTTTCTTCAAGAACAAGGCCGTATTTAGTTTGATGAATAAGGTACAAACGCTCTAGACTAAATTTGGTGTAGATAGAATTCTAATTGTGATACTTCTACTAGGTAGGTTGAAGCTGGATGAAATATTTTGCAAAATATAAAACCACCATAGCAATAGTCTACCTTCACGCACTAGACAACTTTCTACAGAATGCTGAAACCTGACCCAGCCATTAGATCAACACAGCCCGTCATCTAGCCTCACACAATAATCTCCAAAGACGCGGTTTGCCATTATTTTGACCTTGGGCGATCTGGCGGTGGCGTTGCCCCTGATCATTATCTTAGACGTAAGCTCATTTTGATCGTCCCTTGATTCCCCACGGGGTAGTGTTCCTTGTCATCTGTGTCCGGACACATCGACCTATCCAGTAGCGCCTCCGACGGCCTCACCTCGGCCAGCAACTCCGACCGTTACTCGGCCGTCTTCATCACAACCGAGGAGTATGTAGAGTCGACAATTTGCCTCACAAGGCGGTCAAGTGATGCCTTGGGGTTAGCCGAAGTTATGATAGACCGAGTGAAGTGCCATGAAGGTGAGACTAGGTAGTCGGTCATGCACCCTCACCAATATCTGGTAGATCTTATGGGCTTTCCGAGCAAACTAGCTCATCTCCCGCATCTATCACAAAACGACTCCAAATTTCTATACCTGACTTCCGGGAATCGTGGTCGAGTCTAAGCTAGACTAGGCACATAATGCGTAAGGTGAAGTCAAGACTCGCATACTTATGCCTCCGCGGCCACTGCATACCCCTTCCCGGGCCGAAAGGAGCACCGTAGCCTCACGCAGAGCAAGGAGGTATAATCACATCCTATATAGTAAAGAGGGACCCTGTGAGGGTTGGAATTCTGGCAAGGACAATCGAAGCGAGTTTTGGAGACTACCAATCGGCCGAGGCGCCCGAGTCTGAGGTGCAGAAGATTGGACTACAGTGTTGAAGTAGTCACATGTTAGCGTGGATCATATGTATAATAGCCAACGCTATGGGCCCAGCTAGCAGGATACTGTAGTAGTTGACGGGATAACCCCGAACTGAATATGACATCCCAGTGCTAGCTTTCTATATATCAGTCTGTATCAGAGATTTCTAGTATAGCTTAGTCTAATTAGACCTAGTGAGGACGCGGGGTATATGCCGTTTGAGGAGATTTGGAGGCCAAATGCTTGTGGGAAGTCATCGAAGGAGTTACATGGTTACAGCACCGCAAGCACAGCCGTTGTCATAGGCATCGATCGATGTCTCAAATTATGTTTAAGATCTACGAGCTGTTGTTCACCGTAACGGTCTAGTCAGGGACCATGCAGCTACGTCAAATCAACCATGCATCAACGCACATATATAGTATTGTCATCTCAGTAAGGGGGGTTGGGTAAAGCTTTTTTTTATTTTAGAATTCGCGGTGTGATTGGTGTGTTTTTATACATGCTTGTTTCTCTTCAATTTACATACTTAGAACAATATTTTAACCTAATAATTTAGACATACATACATAAATTGCCATACGTAAGCTACCCTAACGTGAATGAATGAACCATCTGGTAAGTTTATATTACGCCTGTATGGTTCGATGCTGGACCGTGAGACTGAGGGGGCCTAGTGTGCGTAATTTCGATCAGGAGATTCACATGGCGCCAGATCGTTATAAGCTTTCAGAGGCGTCGTAAATGCTTTGATGCGGCGCAGTCGGTCATTAAGACTAGAATGGATTAGCAGCGCTTTTCCAACTGCCGCTGCAATGGAGTCATATATGATATATGTAGAATCATGTGTAATTTGCGTGTACCTAGGTTGGGTATGTAAGAGGTATGTAGGTATTTAGGTATTTCAAATACATGCATTGGATGATTAGACGAAGAAGCAGAAGCGAACCCCGGATTTCCAGTCATTGCAAGTCCCGGTATGGGGAAATGATCACGGTTATATGATAAGATTGGTGGATAAAACCCCATGCTTAATCGAACGAATCCTACTGTAGGATGACGGCCCCATTTCGAGATGCGTAAACCCGGGGAAAGACACTGAAAGGGCATGGCATTCCATTTTCATTCGGTCCGACGCGTCCGTGGGCTTATTGTTCATGGCGCGAAATGCTACATAGTAGGACTATCATGGAGTTTAAATAGGGTTACTACATACAAGCGCCTCTGGTAGTTGGTCTATATTTTGCGGGGGAGTAGGACAACTATATAGCATGAGGAAGGATTCGGGGGAGAAAAGCTGGGGTTTGCGTCGAGGTCTTCTCCACATGGGCTAGGGTTAACTACAAGATGATAGAAATGATGTATTACTTTTACGTAGATACATACTTTACTACATATAGTAGATGTTTTGATACGAGATGAGATGAGATGAGGTTTTTCGTGAGGCGTGATACGAGTGAGCTGAAATACTTAGGTAATAATAATAATGATAATAGCCTAGCGGATTTCAACTCCTGCTTTTGCCCGCCTTATGAAGATCTTAGGCAAGCCAAGCCACTTTTTCGGAGTTAAGGTTAACGTAAACCACGGGTCAAAGGCTTATACGGATTAAAGGCTTATATTAATATAAAATATTACTTTTTATTTTAAATTATATATTATTTAATTAAAATAAAATATTTTATTAATTAAAAGAAATTAAAATAAATTTAACGTTTAATATTATATAATATAATAAAAAATTTAATATTAAATACGTTATATATATATATAATATTATTTTTATAACGTTATATAATAAAATTAATAATTAATAATTATATATTAATATTATAAAAATATAATAAAAATTAATTTAATATAAAAAAAATATTATTATTAAACGTATATTTAAATTAAATATTTAAATATTTTCGTTTTAAATTATTTATATTAAAAAAATAATTAATATATTATTACGTAAACGCGATAAAAGACGTGTTAAAATTAATTAAATAATAATTTTTATATAATAATAATTATAATTTAAAACGTATTTAAATTATTAAATTAATTATTAAAAAATTTTTTATAAAAATTTTATTATTTATAAAATTTAATTTAAATTTATAATTAATATAATAATAAAATATAATATTTTATTTAAAAATATATATAATTTTAATAAAATTAAATTTATAATAAATATAATAATTATAAAAATAAAAGCAACACTAGTTACGTAGTATGCCCATTACTACGTGCGCAGTAAAACGGGGTACGTACCCGGCTTTTTTCCCACCCCTTTTACATTTAATTCAATAACTTTACGGATATTGGTCCGATTCTTTTCAAAAAAACATAATTAATTATATAAGAAAATCAGGAAAATTACAATCCAGGGTGCACGTGATTTGGCCCCGAATTGGCTGAGATATTTAAAAGGTAAGCATTTGTGTATTCATAGTGACTTTTTTACTAGTACCTATTAGTTTATTTTAGCTTATTATATAGAAACAGCCATATCTTTATTAAATAAATAGGTAAAAATCAGGACTCTTTTTTGTAATTTAGGCCAATTAGTTATTTAAATAATAAGACTTTTTCGGAATTTATCGGGGCTATATTCGTAAAGTTATTAAGGATAGAAGGTATTGAAATTACAGGGGATAAAAACCACTAAAAGGAGCCTTGGAACAGCCACTATAGTAAAAATTCATACTTTCAGCCGCATCCGGGTCAATTCTGGTCCAAATCACGTGCACCCTGGATCGTAATTTTGCTGATTTTCTCATGTAAATTATGGTATAAATTATATAAGATTCGGACCAGGATTCGTAAGGTTATTAAGGGAAACGTTTAAAAGGGATACGGGGAGCGATTTTAGGCTACCGGGTACGTACCGCGTATACTGCGCACCCAGCAATGGGCATACTGCGCAACTAGTGTTGCTTAAAAATAATTATAATAAATTTAAAATAATATTTTAAACTTTATTAAATTTAATTTAAAAATTATAAATAATTTATAATTATTTAAATAATTAATTTTTAAAATTAAATTATATTATTATTTATTATAATAATAAATAAAATATATTTAATATTATAATATTATAATAATATATTTTTATTTAATTAAATTATTAAATTATTAAATAAT